>NW_017304876.1:78348-87592 GCF_001594115.1 Trachymyrmex septentrionalis
CTTTTCGCGCGATTTCGTGCATTCGAGCTACGAGCTGTGCTACGTGCTTGGAATGCCCGCGGACGCCCGCGACGCCGCGATCGTCTCCGGAGACGAAAAAGAGATACGCCAGGTGTAGCTACGTGCCCGAAGCCCTGCGGCTATGGTGAAACGCCATATGGTCTTCCCATCAGCAGTGACGTATCACGTTTCATGCTGGCCACCGTCTATGAATGAGTCTTCTTTGTATCATTCTACGTTCCCTGTTTAGCACATTGTGACGGTCGGGCGAAATTTGTAACGTGTCCCGTGACATTTATTGCGCAGGGCCTGTTGAGCCGCTTTTTCTCTCCTCGGTAATAAATCCTTTGACTGAATTCAGAACGCCACGATCAAAGAGTGCAATGATCAAAGGGAAAAAAATAAGATGAGAAAGAGATACAATATTGTTGGTATATATACATGGATTAAGTGTATAAAATAATATTATGCATTATAATACATTTCTCTCTAAATTAAATTTCATGCCATATATCGAATTTAATCGCGCATTTCCATGAGATGATAAAAATTGAATTTCAACTACAAAATCTAGATGTAATTTAACATGGTAATTTGTAACAACATTATTGTAATCCGCAACACGTTGTATTCGGACAATTTTTTGCGATGGCAATTTGCCATCGCACCGGCGAATTCAAGGAAAGTGATGACAGCTATGCAGTCTCTCTCTCTCTTTTTTTTTTTTTTATAATATTTATACAAAATGTATATATTTTTGATATTTATGAAATGTTTAATCACAATTTCGATTTTGAAAATATATTCTTTAATTTAAGAAACTCTTAAATAGGTGTAAAAAAATATACATACGTTCCATTATATTATTCTTTTTTTTTATGTTAATATAATTTTGAAAAACACTCTTTCGATGTAGTACCAATAATAATACAAGTGTTTTACCTTTTCATATTTGATTTAAAAAAGAACTTTGCTTACGCCAGTGTGCAATTGGAAGAATGTTCTTCGTTTGTATGTCGATCGAGTCGTGAGTGGTTCAGAATAGTCGCAAACATTACGTACTCTCAAGGTGGTTTCTCTCAAGAAACGATAAGTGCGGCGATGAGCATAGGCGTGGGCTTTTCTACTTCTTCGATCAAGCTCTCTTCATGAGAAGGCGTGGCACGTTAAATGCTCTCTTTTATTCGTATACGAAAAGGGAAGTTCGCACGGAAGTTTAAATTGTAGCAAGCGCTACGGACTCCAAGATGTGCTGCCGTCATGCACAGCGATAGAAAAAGAGAGAGAGAGAGAGAAAGAAAGAGGGGGGGGGGAAATGGAAAATATGTATACGGCGATGATGTGTGAATTTTAGAGCTCGGAGATAGACTCGGGTTGGTTCTACCAAGCCTGCGGATCGGCCGATGCAAAACTCTGTGCTCCGATGTATACACGCCTCGAGTAATTGTTCCTCTGCTGTTCCGGAACTCGCGCGTCGTAAATATCACGCATAATTGCCTCCAGAATTGTTACCGTCGCGGCCGGAACGGTGAAAATGCACGCGGTTGCTTGCTTGATCGGTCCTTCAATTGGGAAAACAATGGGATTGACACGCGGCGAACGGGCTTTAAATAGGATCGCGATCACGGCTGCGTTTCACGCTAGATTCGAGGTAGCTAGATATGCGTGGTACACACATCGTAATATATTCATTATGAAAGCTACTTCATTAGCATGACAAATCTGTTTCTTTTGTCGAATTAGGAAAAAAGATTAGCAATTAATGATTTAATCCGGCAAATCCGGAAAATACGAAACGTCTTGTCTCGATTATTGTTATCTCGATGTTAAAATTTGTGAAAACAAAGTAGTGAATTTGCGAAAACAAGTAGAGATAATGAGAGATCAATAAATAAAGTAATATAATTCACTCGCCGGCAAATCCACCTTCACAAACATAATATAAATAATAAGAATAAATATACACAATAAAAGAAATATACACAAAATAGATTTATTTACAAAATATGTTCTGCATTATTATTATTGACTGTACGAGAGATAAATTAAATTTGCGATTGCAATTATTCGCATACAACTCCGCAAATAAATTTAGGAAATTAATCATTTATTATTATTCATGTACTGAACGCGATCAAAATTTTGTGCTTCGTATGCGTAATAATTCTAATTAATGAGCGGCAAGTTGACTTTGCGTGCAAAGCAACGTACGTTTAATCCGAGTTATTGAATCGAATGGAGGTCGGGTTTTAACGGCGTCGTTATCAGACTTTTTCCGCGTGTGCGGTTAGCCGATCACGCCGAAAACGCTTAACGAGAATAGTGTAGGACGAGAAGAATATATAGAATTTTCCGATATGAGAAAACAAGGTCAAAAACTAAAAGTGCGGTCATGTATGGCATAAGCTGGAATGGAATGTACATGGAATGTGTTTTTCGAATGTACCATTTTCAAAACGTTTCTACTATTGGGCGCGTTTCATTATGGTTGTATGGTGACCATATGTCCTTTATTTCAGATAGCTGCCTTTTAGAGAGATATATTTATTTTTTTCTCCAAATTCAATTTTATCCTGTACTTAAATAATTACGGGAAATTATTTTCTAATTAGCATTTCAATGTTTAATGTCGCACTAATTGGTGAATGTTTACGGAAACAACAAAGAAATTTTATAGTTGTATGCAAAGATAATATTAGCTCAAGTAAAACAAAAAGTCAGGATAATGTCATTGACATCAAAATGAGGCGCGATTGATTGATTTGATTTGATTTGCGACTACTTGAATTGTATTAAGGAAGTATTATACGAGACTACCAAGACGTTTGGAATTATTCATCGAGAAATTTTATTATACTAGACTGCCAAAAAGATGGCTTGAATTAAGCTGAAACGTTCCGTATTTGTTATATATATGTAGAATTGAGAAATATATGTTGATATAATCGCTCTAATTACTGCGAATTTAGGCTCTTAATTGCCCACGTTTTCATTTATTGTTTAATTTTTATCTCAAGAGTCCCAAACTTTAATTTATTGAAAAATAACTTTTAATAATTAAGTTGGCAGTTATTTTGATATCATTTTCATGTCACATGACTTATGCTTTACTTGGGAGTTGTCTCCGATAGACTACACAAGAAAGTTTCAGAAGTGAATGCACTTCTGACACTCGCAAACTACTTTGGAAATATTTAGGAATAAAGATTCTGATTTTCATATTTGTCATTTATTACCTCTGAGAAAATATGGTATTACCATAGTTATAAAACCATATGGTATAAAACGACAAACCACGTTCGTTCTTTTAATAATGCGATAACGTGGTCGTTCCGAGGGTGAGTTTTCAAAGTGCCACTGGATTCTCTGGGAAGATAAAGACGTTTAGTCATCGCACCGCTTTCGCGTTCGAAGTATGTCAGATGCGATGAACGGATTATACTGAACATTCTGAGAGTCACGCACTTTCTCTTGCGGATCTTTTTACAAATCCAGCACGTCGAATTAAATAAATATAGAACTTCTTACATTAGCATGTAATCCGTTTCAGTTTATTCTCACGTTTTGCTTTAGGATGCGGACACAATATGAGGAATAAGAAATAATAATTTCTATCTATCAGAAATATCTGTGTATCCGATTTCTGTAGATTGGAAATTTGTCTTTATTCTGCTAAGGTTACCTTACACGATTAATAATTACTGATCGCAGTAATATTGAATCAGTAATACCGAGAGTATGCATCGATATTTTCAATATTTTTACAACTTTACATGATCAGTATTATTGACATATATTTCACTTTAGTTTCACGTACAATATCTATTACACTGTGACATACTGTCACATGTATCTATATCCTAATATAAAGCGATATTGATGCTCGAGAATCAAAATCCAGATCACCGTCAATATTCTACGTCAATCCATCAATATTAATAACGCATGATCAATAATATTGATAGTATCTGTTAACACTGACAGTATTATTGACCGTGTAGGGTCACCTTTAGAAATTACATTCCTTCGGAATAGTAGAAAACTCGAAGAAATGTTTTCAAAGTCGCGCCGAGCGTTGCTGAATGACAATCGCTTATTGTCCGTGGAACAACGCGCGTTGTCGCGGTGTTACGATCTGACATTGTCAGAACGAAAGGATGATTTTAAATCCTCCGTCGAAGATTACCGCGACTTTCCGCAGTGGGATCTCCCTGGTGTGTCGCTCATGCACCGTCACGGCGATCTCAGGTTACGCGAACCTGGCCACAGTCATAAACTGGAACGCGTAACAAAGGTCTCTCCTCGCAGCGGGAGAAGGCAGCGGAGAACTCCGGTTCTCGTGAAGTAGAGCATGAAACGAACGAGCGAGTGCCGACTCGAGTCGGAGAGAAAACTCGAGCGTGTTGTGTGAACTAACACTGCGTGTTAAGAATGCACGCCCGCGTCGCGTCGCGTCGCGTCGCGTCGGAGCGAAATCGTATGCGCAGCGGATGTTTCGTAGCCTTTGACGTCCGTCCGTTTTTGTTTGCCTAGCCGGCCACTTCCGGCGAAATGATACCGCGCTTGGCTCTTTATTGCTTCCGAGAACGATGCGCGATAAACCCAGGTAAGCGTCACTGACGGATCTACGAGGAAAACTATGGGGACTATGGCTTCCCCCCTTTTTTCAGTTCTCCTTTTCTTTAAAAAATATTTATCGCGAAACGTTACGTATATTTTTAACATTTCTGAAATGCTTAATCACAATTTTGATACTCCAAAGATATTTTTTTTATTTAAGGAACTCTTACATTGTTCAGTTTTACGTTACGTGTGTAAGTGGTCCGTTCTGCGTGCTCGGGTTAGTTTAGTTTTTCTATAAAGCCCGATCTACGTGAGACGCAGAGAACGCGAGTTGCAGATCGCTTTTAAAATTGACGCAACAAGTTTGCAATTGCGGGCTAAGGGAGACGGCACTTGAGAGTGTAGTGGCGTGATTGCGAAAACGTTGGCTGCTCTGCCCAACAAATAGTTATTGTCGTCATTTTTTACAAAAGTTCGTAGTGCACGTTATAGCGGCTGTACAAACAAATATATCTTGCGATACGATACGAGAATAATCGTCCGAGCCTCTTTTCCACTTTCCACGGCAACTCATTGTCAGTCTGCTTCAAGTTCTCTAACATTGGTATAGAAAACATAGATTAATTCCAACATATTATATTATTCTTCTTTCGTATTAATATAATTTTATATTTTAATAAAACGTTTTATGAATTATTCTTTTAAATAATAATTTAATATATTCTATCTTTTCGTATTTCAAAAAAAAAAAAAAAAAAAATTTACTTACGGCCAGTCAAATTTCTGGCTCCATCAATGATATACGATCGCGTAAATTTCTCATTATTAATGCTTCATATTTCGTTTTCTGGACATATAATACCTGTTTAATGCAACAATTAATGTTAATCGAATTTAACCGGAATATACAGGTCCTAATGGTCTGGAGACTTTTCCTAATTTTTAAATAGTAATGATTTGGAATAATTTTATGTTTCATAATCTTATTTTTTACAGTTCCAAACTTAGAAAATACCAAAAAAAGTAAGAAAACAAAAACTAATAATAAAAACTTTAATGGATTAAGGGAACAAAAAATATTCTTTTAAAGTAAAAAAATTATGTGTTCTTGTTACTACGAGATTATCGTTTTTATAGCATTACAAAAGTTACTTTCTCATATTTTGAATCTATGCCTGTTCATTTAGCATCGTTTATCTTTTCTTCTTCTCTTCTCTAACGTGAAGAAGAAAAGAGACAAGATAAAGCAGCATGCAAGAAGTTCAGCTGAGAAGAACGGATCTCATAAATTCTTACTATAATAAATAAATGATATCCTTTATCTCGCATAAATCAACTGTTCTTGGTTTCTATATACAGTAATCCCTGATTGAATATCGATTGTCGTATTCAACGATAAGATCACGTTTACAATTGCAGCATTTATCAGTTTAATGCATTAGCACTGACGCGACGTATTATCATATTGTGAAACTAAACCATCCCGCGCGCTTATATTAGCATCTCTCAAATTTAAATATTTACCTTCGCCACGTACTCTAATGACGCTTCCGCTTAATAACGCTCATATCCCAACGGCTTAGAGTTACGGTTATAATCCGCGCTTCATGTCGTGGCGACGCGTCATTCTTACGCGATGGCTCACGATGAGGAAGCCCACACACAAACGGTTTTATGCCGACGACCGCGCGGTCATTCGACGCGCGTTTTACACGAACGATCGTCCTCGTGTCGACCGGCTAAATAAAAACTCGAACTCGATACTCGCTTTGACAATCTCGCGTTACGATCACGCTCCGCGTACAGAGCCCGTCCGGCTGGCTAATCACGCTAGCGGGTAGTCAGATTGACCCGATTGTGGACCCAGGAATCGATACGTGCAAGATTCATACGACTAACGAAGGCTCGTCGAAGCGTCCCGAAACGTCCGGTTATTTCAGCGACAGATATCTCCGGGCTATTTCTCGTATCTCCGTATCGGCGGCAGACAAATGGAATTTAGCTTCGTAAAGCGTAAAGCGCAAATTCGGATTATTGCGAAATTCACATACGGCTGATAATTGTACCGGTTAATTGCGAACTCTGTACATTAGCGAATGAAAATCGACCGAGAGGTATTTGAGTGAGAATAAGAGAAGAATTTTTAGCGCGTCTTGATGCTTACAGTAATGTTCACATATAATTATATGTGAATGTACGTATAAATTAGAAATACAATTAGTTCCGTAATGCGCCAATTCGGTGCTGCATTTGAAACATAATCATGGACTGAAATATAATTATGTTATAATTGAATTAATTGATCGATTTAATAATAATGCTACTAGCATTTTAAAAATCTGTAAAAGATCTAACTGATCTCAAATTAAGTCCGTGTTTTATCAGTTCGACTATGTCATATCACAAAAAAATACATGCTGTACTATAAGTATAATAATTACTTGTTTCAAGAATTTCAAATATTCCCAAATCATAAATTCATCACACAAGCATCAACATTTATTCAAAATATATTCTGAATTCTAGTAAGTTTCATACTTTAATTGGGATTATTGAATTAGAACAAATCTAATTTGCTTATTATATAAAGTCGCTTTTTGAAATTAATCTTATAATATTATATTCTTCAAAAGAAAATAATTACTTTTTTTGAGTATCTATCGATAATAACGAGTTTTTCTAAAATGAGTATATTTTAAGATTATTATTAAGAAAGATTCTTTATTAAAGATAACCGTTACTTAAAAGGAAGAACAGTAAATTGACTTAGCATTAATTTCGTTTGCATTGCACTTAACGACAGAATAATACTTTTCTGTATACCGAAGGCGTTCGTGCGCATCTTACAGAGAAAATAAACTAAGTTCCTTAAATAAATTTTGCCACACAGATATCCATACCTGGAAAGTGATTGCATAATAAACTCAGTCAGTATTTCCTCTTCTAGTATTACGCAGACTGTTCCCTCTTGTCTCATGCTTGAAAAAAAAAATATGAAAACTTCAGTGAAGCGCGATATTCGCTCCGACAGCGTTTCACGATTCCATGGTTCGTATTGTAGTTTACCATCGTTCGCGGTTAGTCGGATTACACACCACACGATCGGTATCGAATATCAATAGGAAAAGTGCGATTAGTTCGCGACATTGATACAAAAAAAAAGTTTCTCCTCGAAGAGACTACCGTTATATCACGAAAACTAATCAATTCTGAAACTCCGACCCTTTGAGTCGGACGCCAACACTCTTTCTTGAAATACGGATAGCAAGAAACGTGTTGATCGAATAACTACTTTTTCCAAATTTTTTATAAAGTCGTATCTTACAAATTATATTTCTGCTTTTTTTCAATCTACATTTTTTTATTTCCCGTTGAAAAATATTTTTCCACAAACGATTGTATCTTTTTTCTATTGAAATATAATTTTTATCCATTTATTATTATATATGAATATGATACGCGTGCATCGCGTTGAATTTTTTTAAATGATATTTATTCGGGCATGGCTAATTTTAATTTTTAAGTGCACGAGAAATATGATCGTCACCGTGTAAAAAAACTCAAGATCATGACTCGTGGTGCTCCTTTCTAATAAGAGTCCATTAGTCTCCAACACCGCCTGACCACTTTGGAAAATTAATATCAGCCCTAGTCCTGAGAGTTCCTCGATTAATACGCGCATGCCTTTAGACGGCCTGTGCACTTGGAAAAAGAAAAATATGCAAACGACAGCCTCTATATCTTCCGTCTCTTTGAGCCCTTTGGAACTTTAAATTAACGCTTAATATCTTTATCAGTAGTCTCCTTTTTTTCACGATGGTTTCTTTTACGCTTTATAATTCTCGCGGGTGAAACACGGAGGAAAAAAGAAAAGAAGCCGTCGCCTGTGCATTATCGTTCTCGGATTTATGAAGAGAAGCTGAGAATGCATTAAAATATTAAGCAATTTATGGTGAGGCGATTGCTGCGAGGCATTTCTGAGATTCAAGGAGATTCAAGGGGATAGCTCCGGTGGTGTCCATTTAGAAAGCGTCGTCGTGCCGGTACCAGACAGAATTCTACGAGTGATCTTTGTCGGCATTATTTTTCCTCAACCCCTAACAAGCACCCGAACGCGACGTTACTATCGTAAAGCTCTTTCATTCGTGAACGTTCAGATGAACTGGTGTAATCTATTGCTGGAGAAAAGTCCCTTCCGCTTCTCGTCGCGACAACGTTATCCGTGGAGGATTTCCTCCTTTTTTTTTTTCCTTCTTCTTTTCTTTTTTTACCCCTTCGTTAGGAACCTTTTCCGTGAGCAGAGGCAGTGCATCTATCAGTCTTGCGTGTTTTTAACTTAAACCACGTTCGCGTTGAACGAAAACGTGTACCGTCGCTTGATAATATTCACGTTTTTGCGGGGCAACCGGAGAGAATTTCATTTTTTTCTCTCGCGCGGAGTAGAAATGCGATTCGCTCTTGTAAACTTAAGACGGGTGATTCGTCCGAAATGCATTGTCTTCGACAACGCGTAACGCGTGTCATGCACATGTCGGACAGATGGCGTCCAGACTTTTCACTCGGATTTAGAGAATAGTACGCTCAGAATTCGGCGGGCTATCGACAGCGCTGATTTGGCAGCTGTCGAGCGGATTCGGCACTCGTCCAGCTGCCACGGTTAATTTCTCACCGCCCTCCCCCC
>NW_017304876.1:87692-110071 GCF_001594115.1 Trachymyrmex septentrionalis
CCGTTAGAACTGCAATTACTCCTGACTCGACCGTGGTCGGTCTAATCGGTATACAATCTGTGATGCAAATTTACTGCAATCTCAATACAGCGCGCCTTCCGTTGCAGCCTCGTAGGTAGGGTGGCATGATTATTGATTTTTATAATTGGTTACCATTAAATCAAAAATAGATCGAGATTTCTAGAGAGTCGCGAACGGTGGTATCCAGTTCCTCTTAAATGTGGGAAAAAAAAAAAACAAAGTATACGGACGCAGAAGAAATTATGTTTACTACAACGCGTCCACCGGTTCGATCGATAAAGCGATAGATTTCAAAAGCGAATATGATTCAAAAGCGACTTTCGGGCGTCTCTCGTGGCATTTTGGTGGTGCGTCGAATGAAATTGCGTTGAATGAAAGAAACGCAGATAGACGCCCGCCGCGTCTGTCGAAAGAATAGAGAAATAGAAAATGACTCGTTCGATCCGCGCGTGTAACAACGCGCGCGCCCCTTGTCAACTTCACAATCACCGTAATCATACACGGACACAACCTTTCCGGCGTGCTTCTTGAGTCTCGTGGGAATGCATTTACCGTGCGAGGATTTCGTTCTGCTAACCAAGAGGATTACTCGATATTCCGCACGCGAAGGAAGACGTCCTTCCCTCGCTTCCTCTCAAATCGACTGGCTGCTGCTGCTGCTGGAAGGCACCCTTTTCCTCCTCGTTGCCCTCTTGTCCTCCAGACCCGGTCTGTCGTCCGCGAAGTCTCGCAGGCCTGACTCGAATTTTTTATTAAATCCTCGCCTCTCGCCGATAATGGCGGACTCTCTCGCCGTGTGTATCGAGATGAAATGCGATTTTTTCGCCGCTCATGCACGCCACGGATGAAGCCTTCGCACCCATTCGGGTTTATTTATCTTCACTCCCCTCCCCTCCTCTTTCAACCCGTGCCGTTTCCTATCCCTTTGCGTGCCTTCCAATTGGATGCTCATTGCTCGCCCTGTTTGGCAACCCCTCGTTGCGCACTGTGCGCAGATCAGAAATGAAATTCTTTCGCCGCTCTCGTGCGGCTTCCGTGTGCACAGGTGTGTCCCGTTTATCCACTGTCCGAGGGCGACCGCGTGTATATACGCGCACATTTCTGTTATTGCATACGTGTATCACCGCACAGAAATGTTGCGGAGTAAGTGTGTAATAATCCTTTGTGTTTGGGAAAATATCCGTACGAGCAGCATTCGAAATATTCCTGAATAAACCGTAACAAACGACGCTAATGGACTTGATAAATTTAACGCCGTTGCGCTGCAATAATTCAATTACCGAGACATCGATCTCTTTCATATATTATTTAACTTTGTATTTTTAACTTTGTAGCTTACAGTCGGAGGAGTATATTTATCGTCAGGTTTATATCTGTATAAATTGGATTTAGATTTATTGCTAAATAAAAGTAGTTTAATATGAAAAGCTAGAAGCGCGTGACAGATCAACTCAACGATGGAGTTCGTTTAAACCATTTATCAATGGAACGTCGATTTCGAATGTCGATCGAAATCCTGCGTGTTTCCGGCGCACTCTGCAATGTACGCAACTTCTCGTAATACGCGGAATTTCTCCTTTGATTCAATCCCCTTCGATTGCCGCTACGTAATGTTAGCGGAGGGTCAAGTTCGCCCTGTACGTTCGTCGTGTTTGAGTATCCACTGGAAACACTCTAGATTTTTATCGGAAACGTTCCTCCACGATACTCGGAATAACAGAGATAATCGAGTATCTCCCTTGACGACGGATCATCCCCAGTGTGCGTCCAATGTAACTCGTGCCAAATCCAGTGGCTCTCTCTCTCTCTCTCTCTCTCTCTCTCTCTCTCTCTATCGTGCTCTTTCTCTCTCTTGTGTATATCGTGGCGCTTTCACCTTGATTACTCACCTGGGGTTCATGGCACCAGGTATGCATACCCGCATGTTTGCTCGAATAATTGGCCGAGCTGTACGCTGTGCGCCAGTCCCCTGAGAGCAAAGCTCCTGTAACGAGAGCGAGAGAGAGAGAGAGAGAGAGTCGCTTGAAATTCAATCTGCCATCTCCGCTACGCGCACAGCCGATCACACCGATAAGGATCGACGCGACGGCGATTCAAGAGTCAGCGGTCAAAATTGCTGGCGATCGAGTCGCGACGCGATTCGTACGTTCGTCGCGACAAGCGCGGCTCTTGAAGATCGATAACGTTCGACAGTATTGCACGCGACGGCTATTCGGTATCAACCCTTTCGCTATTAAGCTTTCATAGGGAACTGTTACGCCACTTTAGCACTTGATGCGACTGACGCTCGAGCAATAATGGAAGACAAGTTAAATGGACAGAGATATATTTAACGGTCCAATCAAGATAGGAAATTAAGAATCAATCTCCCGACGGAAAGAGAGAGACTTAATAACTGTTTTATCGTTTGTCAATTCAATCGTCTTTTTCTTCTTGTCTACCAGAATCCATTTGTCTCGTGTTTTATACAAAAAAAAAAAAGGATTGTAAATCGCGATACCGTTTGACTTTTACATTTTCCTCTTTTATCATACCACTTATCTCAAGCACATTCTTCGTTTTCCACAAAAACGAAGCTGAGTGCCTCTACAACCCAAACACGTGCACTGATCAGTCGTTATCGAAACGCTCTGATTAACTTTGATCTCGAGCGCACGATGGAGAGTCATATCGGAATGAAGATTCCACAACAAAGGACAACTGGGGCAAAGGGGAAGATGAGAGGGAATGACTTCTCGCAAGATTCGTCTCCTTTCACGGAACTCGTAAAAGAGTTTTAAACTCCAGCCGTTAAAGCGAACGAGCGGATTGGTTTTCGCAGTAAAGCCTCGAAGTGCTTCGCGATCCGTGTTCTTAGACGCCGAGAGAGGAGCGTTTCTTGAGAGAGTCTCTTTTCCACGGTATTACGACCGCTTATTTTCTTCCGTCAGCGAGAGTTCCTCGCTACCCAGGAAATTTTCTCGTCCCGTTGCATCTCTCTCTCTCTCTCTCTCTCTCTCTCTCTCTCTCTCTCTGGACGAGGTACATCGTGAAAGGTTTGTTAACTTCGTGAAAAGTGTACCGCATCGCCATCGTCGAGGCGTTTCGGAAAACGCGAGTCATTCTGAAAGAATACGGACACGGTATTTCGCCGATGAAGAAAAACATCGATCAGAAACGCGATAACTGGCTAAGCTAAGCGATAAGATACAGTTACGTTCCATTTGCTGCTCTCACAGCACTCTTGGAACGATTTCATCCTTGTTGTTTATCAGATGTATTAAACTGGGACGAATGTTGCTCAAAATGGAACGCGCCCGATTTTGAACTGGATCAAGGAACTGGAACGAAGTGGTACTCTTAACAATCTTATCTCTCTTGAGGATTGGTTACTATTAGGTACAATTGCTTGAAATTCTCTCTCTCTCTCTCTCTCTCTCTCTCTCTTTTTAAAACGGGGAGGAAAGCAGAGAGGGAGAATTTGGAGCTGCGCTCGAAGCTAAAGTAACACGTTAATGCAGTTCTTAGAGGAAACTTATCGCGATGCTTCGGCTATCTCTCACGTCCGCTCCTCGAAAGTAGGTAAATATCACGACGCAGGCACTAACAGCCGCAATCTACCTATCCAGCACGTGGACCACTCGGAGAGAGTCAACTGGAGAGGCGCGCTTGCGCCCACTTACGCTCAGCTACGACAATAACGTGCGTAATGCTGTTACCGTGTGCGCTTATAATTCGATTACAGCCGGATGTAACCGATAATTTAGTCCTGATAATGGGGCGCAGCACGATTTCCATCGGCCCCTCCCCCCCCCTCCTCCGGTATGCCGATGGCCCGCCAAAATGCTTTTCGCGCGTACACGTGCAAATATGCACGCCGCACCAGGAACCGCGTTCGCCTCTATGCGTTATGACGTTGGCTCTTCGGTGCCGGGACAAAACAATGCGAAAGAAACGCGGCGCGGACGGCGCACAACGCGGGCGCCGACAAAAAGTGTACAGAAGTGATTTCGATAGGCGCGCAGATGTACGAGGTGTTCGATAAAGACCGTAACAACGCTCAAGGGTAAGATCTCTGTTTTAAGATGAAAATCCTAATACGAAAATGTGTCGAGGCTGCAGTTTTCTGAACGAGTATTTAAATTTAACGAAATTGTTAAGTACCGCCTAAAAGGGATTTTAGTACTTGAATATTTCTGCGTGAACTTATATACACACGACTTTTTGCAATCCGCCACCGAAGTCTTGGCCGAATGATGAGGATGTTCACGGAAGATTCGAGCGGGAGATTCGAGTACGATTACCGGCGATATTTGAGGAAATATTTTTCGCGATAAATTATTCATAGATTTCAGATTAATATTAGATTATTAATATTCTTATAAAGATACTTATAAAGATACTGTTAACATTGAAAATTATTCATATAAGATTTCTCTTCTCAATATTTACATGTAATTAGATTAATTCTTATCGGTCGAAATTCATATCATAATTGTATACCGTGAAAAGTTCGCGAGTTCAGATATGATACAAAGATAAATGCTGTTAAACCACACCTGTACGATAAGAATTAATCTGATTAAATATTGAGAAGAGAAATCTTAATAATTAATAATTTTTTATGTTAACAAGTATCTTTATAAGAATATTAAGGCGATATGACTCGCTAATCTGAAATATTATACTTATAATTACAAAATTTTATTATAGCCTCGACCATCTTTGTATTAGGTTTTATGTCTTGGAATGTCTCGGAAAACTATCTTTTACAAGCGTTGTTGCAGTCTTTATCGGACACCCTGTAGACGCGCGTATGTTAACGCGCGTCTGGCCGCGCCAACGTCCGACGAGTTGCATCCGCTCGCAAAAGCGTGTAAAATCGAAACGAGTTTACATACCGAACCCTATGAGATACAAAAAACGAGATCCGAAATCGATTCCGTTTGCGCATTCTCCGCGCTGCGTATTTGACAGACGCCGACGTTTTTTACATTCTTACAGAAAAAAAAAAAATGTTGCCTATTTGACGGGATTATACGGGTTTATTGACTTTTTTTTTTCCCCCCACATACTTGATCCTCTCCAGTCATTCGCGAGTTTATATACATTGGTGGTTTTTCGAAATATTCTATCTTGTATTCCGTAACAGAAAAACAAAGGCTTGTTCAGACAGATCTATGAATGTTATTTACTGTTTGAAAACGCAGAGGAAAGTAAATTTACATTCTTTTATCGGACATTCTCGATGTTCGTTGTTTCGCGGGAAAAGTTCAACATCGATAGTTCGTATCGTGCACGCACCATAGATTTATTTTCTGTTTGGAATATCCTATCGCGCGTACGTTGTTTTACCTCGTATTACTATTTATTTTATCTCTTATCGATTTACATGCACGTCGACGGAATGTTACAAACAAAATAGGACGGATTCATTCTTTCGGTAACATCGCAAATTAAGATTTATAACTCGTTGAAATTTTTGGCAGAATAGTATACTTTCTGCTCGTCTGCAAAAACGTGTTTATTTCGCGAGTAATCTGTTGTTATCGATATTTTAATTTCAATGTGCGACGTACGAAAAACATTGAAAATAAAATTTGAATTAAAAAGTAAATGAATAACCGTATCCTTTGTTACTCATTTTTTTAAATTAAAATACTTGTCAGAAGTTATTTCCCCATTTCCTGTATGGGAATATTGATAACTCGTATTTTTTACCGAGAGAAATGAACATATAATAAACACATGTAAAAAATATATAATTCAAACGAGAGCTAATTAACGCGATAAATATCACCGGCGTTCTATTTGGGGACGGGACAATTTATAAATCGCAACATCGGCGGATTGCTTTAAACTTTTTATCGTTTTCCGCAGCTTTCTGGTCAGCGCATCGGTCGCAATTAGCGAGACGAGTGGCATCGCGGATCACGCGATAATGCCGAATGGAATAAATCAGCCGGGATTGCGGGACACGGACGAACGGTGGCGCGCAATCCGGCGGCGACTCTGTTAATTATCGTGCCCAATTAGCCGCGGTTTCGTGGATGCTCCACTCGCGCGTGTCCGTCAGGAACGTGGAATGAACAAGCGGTCAGTTCTCTGGTCGCGCTCCTCTAAAAAGCGCACTTCCGGTCACGTGTGCGAAAGCGCACCGAGGGTACCAAGGTGGATTTCGGGGCGTTTCATACCGAAATACACCGCATGCGGCAACATACGCTGCATCTGCATCAGCGTGGAACACGACAGCCCGCGGCGACGTATAATCGATAGCTCCGTTGTCGATGATTTCGATTACGGGCTTGGCTAATGACTTTCAGGCTCGAACGAATTAACTGCGGGGCCGACATGGGCATATCGCGTCGTACTGCTGCGTTTCTGTTCCGAGCATTTGCTCAATCCGATATTGCGAACACGTGGAACAAGTTGTGCTTCCCTCTGCTTCCCGCAGACGCGGGTCAAAAATGATTCTTGTCGATTGCTTAACACTTTCGTGCCGAAATGCACATTATGTTCGCGAACGTTTTTTTTTTTTTTTTTATTATTTTCTGAAAAATAGGGGTGAAGATTTAAAATTACATTTATATTAGTTTCACTGTATATAATTATAAAAATTGAACTTTCTTGAGCGTATTTAATTAATTTCGTTGATTTAAATGTGTTAAAATAAATGATGATATATATATATATACATATGTTGAATTCTTTGAGATGTGAATATAACTAAAAAGTAAAAAAGATTTTTTATTATACAATAGATTATTTAATCGTATTGTTATTACAAAAAAAAAGCTTAAGAAAAAATATATAGATAAATGACTATATTATACTATATATAATGAAATTGTTAACAGTTAAAATAAGTAATATTCAAAGATGAAATATTTAATCGGTGTATGTCCCTAGAAAGTCGAAGATATTGAATATTATACCGTTAACCTTTCTGTTATAACCGTCAATGAGAGGCTTTTAGCACGTTTCGCTATCGCGATGGAGCTCGACCAATGGAAAGTGGAATTTCTATATTGACTTACGAGTTTCGTATGTGCATCTCTAACGAAGTCTTTTCACTATAATGAAATTAGCATCGGCAGAATATCTGCATCGATAGAAAATGCGCAAATATTTTATGTAGAAAGTTAAGCACCATGAAAGACCACGGAGAGTAAGACTACAATACCGGAGATTCACTTAAGATTTCGTAATTCATCAATTTTCTAAGCTCTCTCCTCTCTGATTTATGAGATGATATTTAAACTTTTATATTTTATGACAATATTTGTCCGTTTATTTATTTTCACGTACTTCCAGAGAGCGATTTGATAGTATAAATCATAATCCCATAATGTATACAGGCAAGACATTTTGAAACTTTCAAACTTTTCAGACTTCAGAAATCTGCAATCCGCTTCGCGACTTTCATATATTCGCGGGCCAAGCAATTTGCGAGATGTCTCGTCTACGGAAAATGTTACATTGAAATTCACTCCTCCTGCTCGTTTCTCGTTACTTTGATTCGATCAAACCGATGTTACTGCCTCTTTTTTTTTTTCGCAGCATCGATTGAATAGCGCAAAATAATATGCGAGCGTAGAGCATCTGGTAGGAAATCGGACGATCTCCAAAATTGAATCAAACCAAAGCGGAAATTGCGTAATCGCGCGAGTTCTCCCTATGGGAATGAAGAAGAGAGAGAGAGAGAGAGAGAGCCTATTGGGACATTTTTACGCACACACCAACGAAAAGCACTATCGGGAGTTCTCTGCGCGCCCCTTGATCATCGTTCTCTCTATTTCTCTCCCTCTCAGCCCTCGTCGACCGTCGAGCGGCTATCCATCCGGATGAAACCCGGGACCGGGATTTCGGTTTGCATTCGGAGCATGTCCGCTGACCGAAACGCGTCTCGCATTCTATCCGAAATAACGCACTTTCGGCCGAAGCGTTGTTCCGGAACGATTCCTGCTGTCCGGGCGTTTTGACCGCACGCACGCGATTATTACTTTTTCGCTGGCTGAGTTGCCAGTTTATCTGTGCAATCCTCTCGCAGTTTTTCTGAACGGGAAGATTGTATTTCCGCATGCAAGCGTCTGTGTCGGATAGTCCGAAGGAGTTAATTTCCCATCCTTTTGTATCGTCCATCACGGTAATATCTTTTATATTACGGGATAAGTTTGTATATAGAGGGATTTACGTTGCGGCAAAGTTGATCCGATTATTTATCCAACCAAAATCTGCATTGGTAATGAGGCATTGATGAGACATGTAAATCGCAATTTTCCTGATAGCTTATCCTTGTATATCACTGGCTATTGTACGTAAAATTTAAAAAAAAAAAAAAAAAAAAAAGATTTTAAAAATAAATAATTATTAAAAGAATAAGAATTTTCGGGGTCAAATTTAAATACAACGATCCGAGTTGGTTTGGTTTTTACCAGCTTTTAAATTCCTCACTATTCTGATTCTCTTCGGAGTTTTCTAAACAACTTTGAATTTTATACCGTCGTAAAGTGAGGGTCAAACAATGTTCACTCATCCTTTGGAATAACTTTCTGCCAGTGTGGGTGCCTAATTTATAATCTGGAGAGATCTTAATCCCTCGCTCAAAGCATTCTTCCGGAACAACGGCGAAACGTTGGTTGATGTAAGCGGTTGCCCCGACCACTAAATTAAGAGATTTCCTAACTAAAGAGCTATCGTTAGATACTTGATCCAACAAGCTTTGCAAGTTTTCTATATTAATTACTTGACTGAAGAAACTGTACACGAGACTCGTCGTTTTTATAATCGTTTTTTTTACAGCTTGACAAGTAATTCCTTCTCACACGTTTCTTTTTAATTTACTCGCGTGTTCATAAAAATCATCAAATTCACTGGCAGATCCGCGGCACGAAGGATCCGCGGTCTCCCCCCTTGGACTCTTCTTTTTTGAAAAATATTTCTCGCAAAATGTTATATATATTTTTAATATTTCTGGAATGTTGATTGCAATTTTGATATTTTAAAAATATTTTTTAATTTAAGGAACTCTTCCAGATCTACAAAACTTTTATTATATTATTCTTTTTTGGTGTTAATACAATTTAAAATTAATATAAATTAAAAATAAAGCGTTTATGAACTGTACATTTAATAATACCGTCTTAATGTGATAATTTAATATTTCATCTTTTTAGATTTGTCTTTAAAAAGAATTTCGCTTGCAGCGCGTCAAAATGGTCCCCATTGAAAATTTCTACGATCCGCTAACGATCGAATTTCACATTTTTGTGCGTTTACAAATATTTCAAATAATCACGGCCGAGCCGCCGCAAACACACGTTAACGTAGGCATTCCGCAGATTCGATATCTATCAAAAAAACTTTCGATTGCGAGACATTAATGCGAGACAGCTGCGTCGGCGTCGTTCCACATAAAATTGACAAATGTTACGATTCCACGTTCTGTAAAACTGCCAAGCGCCACTCTCACACGATCAAGATACATACCGACCGACAATCTTCTGATAGTTTTATTGCATGGCGTATGATTTGCAGACGTAACACGCCTCTTCGAACAACCAGCTATTATGCAGCGGGTCGATCTCCGCGCTCTGGAGTATACGATAATCTTCGAAATCCGGCCGCGCCGTTTTCCCCATTCGCTCGGAATTTCAAGCGGAATTTTTCACGAGACCCATAGAACGGGAACGCGGCTCGTTGGTTAATAGTCCCGATGCGTATGCGTGTATGAGCGGGCAACATTGGAAAGCGGCTTAACCCTTGAGGACCCTCGACTTGGAGCGATCGACCACCAACTAGACGTGTGCGTATATGTCGCGTCGTCGGTGCACGCCGCGCGTATACGGGGGATGAGGGTCTGATGGTGCCACTCGTACATATCTCTGGAAAGCCGCTGGAATTCGTATGCCAGACGGCCGACGTGTTATTATATCTCGTGCCCGGTGCTACCGGAAAATTTGAACTTCGGCCGACCGACCGACCGGCCGGGGCCGACCTCTTGGCGTCGCGCCAGAACGACGATCCTGGGACCCGCGGTTGTGCTACGCTATTGTGCAACCGCGCGAGAAGTATCTCTCGATGCGATACATATGTATTCTTCACTGTTTCACTCGTTCTGACCCTTTTGTCTCCCTTTTGTTCCCGCGCGGGGGGGAGGGAGCCTCCGTACTTTCCTCCGCTCGATGCTTCTTCCTCTCCGCTGTTGATTGTTCTCGGATTGTTGCCGGTGTTCTTCGCGACTAACTTATCGTCCTGTTATAGAACTTCCATAGTTATTCTTGGCTAAATGGAAGTGTATAAAAACGCGCTTTCTCCTGTCAACTACCCGGATGAAGAAGTCACCAATCACTCGTCGCACATTTTTGTCACGTTAAGCACTATTTGTAGGCACATTAATGTATACGACATTTATTATTAGTTCGGATTATTTAAAATTATTGAAAATATTTTCAGAAGAAATCTGTAAAATAATATTTAATTTTCGAATCTTTATGACGAAAGAGAAAGAAAGTACTTGTAAATATGAGCTATTTTTAAACAGTCAGCCAAAGCGATAAGCTGTAGTAAAGAAAAATGAAATAAATATCTCTAGCAAGCAAATTTAATTATACAAACAATATTAAATGAAGTCTCTCTATTAAGATCGTAACGTGAATACTATAATATATAATTAGGAGATATGACAGCCTTAAACGATCAAGCTGGATCTTTAATGTTTAAATAATGCGGTATGAATTTAATATACGTAATTCGATCCTGCGCGTCGAATATAATTTTCAGTCTTGGAACGCAATCTTAATAGAACCAGAATGGTAATAACACAAATTAAATAGACGAGCAATTTAATATTATTGATGCTCATAGGGATCTTGGAAGATAAAGAAGGATATTCATAATCTGATAGAAGAATAATCTGATGCTAATAAGCATCTTAAACCTTATAGTAAAGCTTATTAGCATCAGATTATGATGAATATCCTTCTTAGAGAATATCCTTCCTACGAGCATCAATATTATTAAATTGCTTGTTTATTTAATTTGTGATATTACTACTCCAGTTCTGTTAGAATAGCGTTTCAAGGCTGAAAATTAAATTCGGCGCGCAGTTTGCAAGATCAAACATATATATGTATATTCCGAACATATATATGTATATTCCGAAATTAAATATATTTAAAGATCCAGCTTTAACCAGCAAATTATATAATATTTCTGGTATCGAAATGTTTCTAGTTTATACGTTATGTTGTAAGGAATAATATTTTTTAAACAATATATTAAAAACATAATACAACGTAATACTATTTTATTACGTAGTAAAACGTTCGCTTTAACAGCAGATTTATTTAATTTTACCACGGCAGTCGAGAACTAAGAAACATCCGCTTAACGCTCGCGTCAAAAAATCATGCGTACCCACGCGAAACCGCAATTCCCCCATCGTGTTTTAATTTTCCCACTACACTTGGTAAAAACCGTAGAAATGCCTCGCAAGTTTCGTCCCCAAGCGCCGTAAGTTTCCGATATGAATTTTTTAGGACGCTCGCTAATTGACGTCTCGGGAGTCACCGTCGTTCGTTCATCCTTCTTTTTCCGCAACAACGGGTCGTGTCGACGGAATGGCGCGTCCGTTAATTCCCTGCAGGTTGTAGGAAGGCCAATCTACAACGAGGGCCTCGTCCGTTCCTCGCGTTCGTTGCAATCTCGCGCGAGAGAAAAAGGAAGAGTATCGAAATTCTCGCTGTCCCGAAAATTAATTACGGAATGTCAGCTCGTCGTTGATGTAGGAGGAGGGGAAGGAGAGGAGATGGTTTGGGTGGTTATTTCCCAGGTAATTCGTCACGCGGCCGTTTAGCGAAGGGTTTGAAGCTATGGTCGACACAAGCCGGGCTACTCCAGTTGCCGGCCCAACTCCGTCGACGTCATTCGCCAGCAATTTCAGCAACACTCGAGACACATTGTGGGCTCTTGCGCTGCCGCGCAATGTTACAACGAGACGCCATATAAGTGGAGAGATGCCTCGAGTAGCAGCCACGAGTCTCTCCATCGTTCAGTCGATTTGTACTCCATCGTTCAGTCCGTTCTCTCTCTCTCTCTCTCTCTCTCTCTCTTTCTTCTTTATTTTTCGCCTTCCACGCTTTGATTGGCCTCCGCTCGTTACGTCTAAATATAACAGAATTTTGCTCGTTCAATTCACCGATTGTATCCACGTGCGCGCGGAAGCAAAAAAGACGATGAAAGTTTCGACGGAACGATGACAGACGGTAATGAGGACGAACGGTTCAGGGAAATAAGCGAGCGATTTCGAGGAGAAACTAAAATAGACGAGTTAGAGCAGGAAAAAAGAATCGCAAATGAATGAAATTGAAAAAATAATAATTATTAGTCTTAATAAACGTAACTCGGAGACAGGAATAAATTATCTTTTTTTAAATGAGATTCTTAATCTATACAAAGTGGATTATTGAAATAAAATTTTACGATCTCGCTTTTGAGTATATAAAGAAGGATTGAAAACACCTATTTTTTTTTTTATTATAAATTTACCATATGCAAAAAAGTGTGATGATAATCTTGCAGGAGATGAGATAATTCCAAGTAATTTTTTTAATTACCATCAAATTGCCTTGAATGCATAAATGCATAAATACGCGTGTTCGAATAACCAAATTAACTTCCAACAAAATAATTCTACTGAACGAACGAATTAACCATTTCTCGATGGGGAATTTATTTCTTGAAGTATATATATTTACTTCGGGCTATATATATATATAGCCCGAAGTGCAATTCAGTTCCCTACTGTTTTGATTATGTTACCCATCGTAAAAAAAGTCTTTCCAACGTTGCGCAGGACGGGATCCGCTCTCTTCGGGATATACGGGCGGGAATAAAAATGTCTAATTCATTACTTCACTGCTGACGACGTCCCCGTGCCGGCCGATTTGTCGGCCCAAGTATTGTGTCGCGAATTCGTACTGGGCGGTCTTAATATACGCTCGTGTGTTCCACGGAAACGACACGCGGGGACAGTCGGGATATATTTAAACGCGCTACCAGAGCTGATTCACCACGGAGTTTCATTAGCGCTACACGCGAGCACCGTCTACTTCGTGCACAGATCGGGAGGCCGAGGACGCTCTCGGAAAATGGACCGCATAATGGGATTCTTAATTTCATCAATAAATTTTATATAACGTACGTGATGGCTATAATGAAATCTGTAATTAAATTAAGGTGCTCTCTGTAGAAAGAATTATATATATTTCAGAATTGAGTCGTATCTGTGTAGGACAATTTTTTCGATTGATACTTGGTCATAAGTATAAAGCACCTATAAAATGACGTAAACGTTTTATATCTCTAATGAAAAATAAATTAAAATGGTTTTTTATCGGAAAAGAAAAAAATAATAATACATATGTGTTTTTATTACAGTTTTAATATTTCATTCCTTTTTGGCTTTTATCACCACCTTTTTCAAGAAAATCCAATTAATTTATACTTTATATTTTTTTACGATCAAAAGTTGTAATGTTTTTTTTTTGGGGGGGGGATGAGTGTAGAATAATTTACGCGTTATTTCGCTCGAGTCCGTGAACGTGTTGCAAGAACGTGTCTACCGAGGTTCATGGAAACCAAACATCGACGGGCACCGAAATTACTCGACATTTGCGTATCTCCATCTCACGAACAACGATTGACTAACAATACAACGTGCCTGACGGGCGTGTTTCAGGCGGAAAAGCACGGTCCATCGCCACCTTTATTGTCCAGTTATCTTCGTAGTTGTTGTAACGCAGGCGTTGCTTACAAGCGAAAGCAAATACCATTCTCTTTGCAAATTAGGGCGAGTCGAGGTGTACAAATAATACGATGTGTATGTAGAACTACCGTTTGTTTTCACTGAGATCGCACTAGAACGCGCGCCACTCTGCACGTACTTTTCAAGCACATTCCTTCGGCGCAACAACCCGCGTTGCGTCTCGCTGCCTGCAAAGATAACGACTACTTTGTTACCCGTTCAGTCTTGGCGTGAAAGAGAAAAAAATAGGACAGGCCGATTAAATCTTGACCGTAAGAACATTGCTCCATACACAGCGTGCAATTCATTAGTTTCGAGTAGTTACTTTCATCCACCACGTTTTATTCCTGCGAAATAATCTCACGAAATAACGTGACACGTAAAATATTCATTGCTACGGGCTCTTCTAACCTAAATTTATTTTTTCTCATTCTTTTTGCAATCCAATTTCCAGATGAATATAATTCTCACATATCGCTGTATTATTTTAGGGATATAAAATTCAACGATAAAATTTAACGTCCAATTATTATCTTCATGTCGTGTTTCTATTAAAATTAATTGAGATATTATGTTCGTTAAAAATGTCCTATAAAATTCATAACAAAGTGACACATGAAAAATTCGAATTGTTACGGATTTTTCTATTTATCTATATTCTGTAATCTATTTTGGATTAATAAATATAATTTTTACATATAATTATAATATAATTTAGACATATTACAGTATTATTATTACGGAATGTAAACTTTAATAATAAAATGTAATGTCTTTTTATTAAAATTAATTAAGGTATACTATCTGTTAGAAATGTTATAGAGTACGTAATAAAGATATTTCCGGTTTTGTGAATTCCATTTCCATTTCATTTCTGGATTATAAGAAGTCTAATTTTTATATACTTATTGCATTACTATCATTATATACGGAGTATATAAAATTTCACGATTTAACGTGCTATATACATATTATCTCTGTCATGTCTCGTTTCTCCTAAAATTAATTATATTTTATTTGTTAGAAATATCTTATAAAATGCACAATAATATCCCACGTAGAATATTAATTATTTATATTAATTAATATGAATTTATCTGATTTACACTATAATCTATTATAATTAATTAACATGTAATATAACCTTCTTTTCTTGTTTTTTTTTTTTTTTTTTTTTTTTTAAATAAAATTTTCATAGACCTTATTTCCATATTATTTATCAATTAACATATTATCACTATTTCAACGAATCGCGTTATATTTTTTCCGCGTTATTTACGCACGCCGTGATTACGTCATTCGTCGGTCCGTAAAATTCTAATTGTAATTATGCGTGTCATTTTTTTCAGCGCGTACGCGAATAGTCACATTTGCACTTGCCGGATTTGCGCTAGCCATGCATTTCCGTATCCGACGCGCGCGCGCGATACGTCAGTTTTATTGCGTGCTTGATTAAATCGGTTTACGTATGGATATATACTATGCTTAGCGACGATTCACGATTGTGCGATATTTCGAAACGGTAGTCATTCCACCGGTCGAAATTTTATACGCGTCCGTATCGCGTCGTAGGCGGGTTGCCACGGTTGCATGCGGCCGAATCGATGATAATTATTAATGTTATAACGAATCGCCCGCGCCGATATCGCGTGTCATAGATCATACGCAACTGTATGTATTCTAAATTCCCCCTTTTCGCTCGTTCGTCGAGCCCGCCGTTTCGTTTTCCGACCCTCCCGCAATTTTCGATGACTATTTATCAGTCTCCCGCCTGTCGTCGCCGGTTTCTGATCCGACAATTCGACGCGGACTAACAGAGCTATAATTGTGTATCGTAAATTAAGAGAAATCGTTAAGTTCATAAAATATTCTTTCCCCTACCATAAAAATTCATAGCGAGTTTGATTGGACACACTTAGTATGCACTGGTGCACATTAAAGCCATCGTACACAAATTAACATAAAAATGTGTGCTTAATATAAATATAAAAAAACGGATTGGATCATAAAATCTTGAGTACATTTTATTGTGTTGTTAAGTAAAATATGTATTTTATATTTGAAATATTTGTGTATTTTATTTTTGCACCGATTAAATTATTGTACAACGGCTTTAATGTGCATTAGTACGTACTAGTGTGTACAATCGAATTTACTATAAGTTTTTCATAGAAAGATATGAATAAATATTTTATATAAAATTTTTAAGGGAAAAAAATAAGGAAATTAAAAAATCTATACACCAAATCTGTGTGCAAATAATCTAAAAATGTAATTTTTTATCAATTTTAAACGAGAGAAATCCATTTGGTGTAGAAATTATGGCATTAATTATTATTATTGTTTTCAGAAACGTACATTGTTGCAACAATTCTGTTTATTTCTACGTATTTGTTGTACGCACATACGTTGATATGATATTGAGTGTTATCCAATATTTATCGCAGAAATGAATTATTTTCAACCTGTCCGTTCTTTTATAAGATTCAATGAGCAGGTCCGGTTTAATTTGCGGTATTTAGTAAGCAATATTGCAATATATTGCGAGATGAAATATCGCGAATCATAAAACTTTGCGTATTTTACATTCATTCTCTTTTCCCTCGTTTAATTTGTCCTCATGTCTCATGCGTTTTCCATCCTCGTTCTTCATAACTATTTATCAGCCTCTCATCTGTCGTCGCTGCTTTCTCGACAGTCCGACGTATAATTCCTCTTCGTTCAGAAATGGTTTTTGGCGCGAATGGCTACTGGCATTACTCCCGCGAAATTATCAGCGTTACATTGCGTTCCAACAAAACCTGCCCGATGGCGCCGCGTAAATCACTAGATACGTTCTCTCTTTTTCAGAGAGATAAAAAGATTAGAGCTACCCATCTTGCAGATAGCCATTGTAATCAATGAACGATGCAATTTGACAAAAATGACGCTTCGAGTATTTACGTAGTTTTGATTTCGTAAATATTCGACAATTTTCTCCTCTATTTTTATAAACTTTCGTGTAAAGAACGATTTTGCTAAAGTACCTACTCCAAAATTTAGCTAGATATAGATCTGAAAATAAATTTTATTAAACTATCAAAATAATTAGGGTAACTATCCCAATTACTGTGCCTGTCCCTATTAATGTGCTTTTACATTTCGATAAGTCATAAAGAAAACTAGCACAGATAATTAAGAAAAAATATCTTTTTTGTTAAGTTAAATTATTCATGCATACGATATCGAAGACAATATGTTATTTTTCGAGTATTAAAGTAAGTAAGTATTTTAAATATTTTTCGAAAGATATGAGGAATTTATGTGAATCCAGTAATACGTACCGTAAGATTTTAAGCTTGTTGTCCCTATTAATGTGTCTCGTATTGGAACTGAGAACGTTGTGTTATGAGTGTACTTTCAAATAAATAATTAAATGATTTATGTAATATTAACATAAACAATTAGCTTAAATTTATTATTTGTTTTAATAACTATATGTTAAAATGAGTCAAATGTAGAGGCACATTAATAGGGCCATCGCCGCTTAGAGGACTCACTAATAGGAACAAAAACATGTTTCCTATTTTTGTCAAAAGCATTATAAAGTATTACATTTTTTAAATTAAAGAAATGTTAGAAGAAAAAGAAGTAGTTGAAAAACCGATATTGATTGCAAGCAGATAAAATTAAAGCTGCAATATTTAATAATTAATTCAGTAATAAGCAAATTGGCTAACAGGCACATTAATAGGGACAGTTATCCTGTAGACACTCAAATTGATTACTAGGATATCAACATTTTTTACAGCATGGCTCATGTTTGAGTTTTTCACAAATATTTTGATAGACCAACAACATTATTTTCAGATCAGTATCTAGTTAAATTTTTAGACATTTCAACAAAATTGTTCTTTTCGTGTTGAAATGTAATGGTAAGAAAGTAAAAAAGAATCTTGAAGCAATAAAATTAAGTAATGCGATTGATTGATTACATTTTGATGAAACTTTCAAAACGAATGATGGAATTTAATCGGTGAAATCTCGTAGAAATCGAAATAGGATATTTGTATGACATTACACAAAGAAAGGTTTCTTTTCTATGCGGTTAAAGAATAAATTTCTTCGATTTGGACATAATTTTTTTAAATCAAATAAATTCTTTTATTTAATTTCAAAAAATAATGTTTCAATCAAAGAAATGACGTTCAAATCAAAGACATTTTTTTTCTTTAACCGTATAACAAAGAAATATTTATTTCTCTGAATCGAAGAAATTTATCTTTCCCTGGGTGTATTTCCTTGGCATTAATATATTGTATATACTTTTTAGATGGGTTTATCCACCTCTTGCAATCCGTGTTTTGCAGCTGTGAGCAAATTTTCGCGAACAAGTTGAAACATTTAGTTTCCTTGTTGACCGATCGCTTGCCCCACGAGGCTGTCGCCAACTTTCGTAATTCATTAAGCGCGTAATGTCGCGCGCGGTTTTTACCGAAAGTCCAGGAAGGTCCACAACACGCGTCGAGTCCGAGTTCCAGTTAAAATCAAGGCGGTGTAATAAAGCCACTGCAATTATTTCGAGCGATAATGCCGTTTTATTCTGTTTAACTTAAATGAGCGACGCTAAGGCTGCGTGATACCGGCGCATTATACGGTGATACTTTGTACGGTGTACATTTGAATGGAGAAGAGATAAAGGAAAAAGAAGAAAAAAAAGAGTAGAAGTTTCTTTTCAGGCTCTTTGACTCTCTCAAACGCATCATTCATTTCTGTGATCTTTACTGCGTCTTTCTGTTACACTTATATTCATTCACGGAAATGAATGATTCACGCGCGAGAAGTTTAAATAAATACTGTATTTTTAAAATATTGAACTTATCGAATTACAGCAAAGAATTATATTTTTAATTATTTTACGGTAACTTTAGTTGCTTAGAGTTGTTGTTAGTACCGTATAAAATTTTTATATAAAATTCGTCGCTTTTTGAATTTATTTCATGTTGAGAGAGAAGTTCAAACAAGTCCTCATGAAAATTTTCTCATCGAAAAGCAAACGAAGAAATATTTGAGACTACTCGTATTCTACTGACATTTAATTATAAGCGGGCTTTTCAATTGAAATAAATATACATTTACTCTTTCATATCGCGTTACTGCCGACGAAGTGCGGCGCAAACAATAACGTTAGCACGCACGTGCTCAACAAGGGGAGTGTCATCCCTCAGGGCAATTAGATGTACTCTCTGGGAAAGAAAAAGATAAACGATGGGTCAACCCGTGCAATCTAATTCCGGAACCCTCCTCCCATGCAAATCGAGGCGCCCTTAGCTGGCTGACGTTTCAACCCTTGACACTCACCCCTGGTGGCGCCATAGGGTCGTACACGTAAACGCCGCAGTACTAGTTCCTTCGACTCTGTACAACGTGACTTAAATTAACCCCAGCTGCTTCGCGCGCGCCCTTCTCTCCTTTTCCTCTCCCTCCTCTTTCAGAGCTCTCTGTCTCAGTGCTATGCGCGTCTAAAAGCCAATCTTAACGAAAGGTTCTTCGTCGTAAAACTTACGAACTGGGAAATAGGTTTAGGTCTATAGGAAGTATTCAATTGCGAAACGTTCATTCGTTTGCCATGAATACTTCTATTTGAAAAGAATAAACAGGAAGCTTATCTTAGCAGCTCTATCATATATATATATATATATATATATATATATATATATATATTGTATATATATATATCATACTGATGTATGTTATTAATTGATTTTCTATATTTTTGTACAGTTTAAAAAGACAGCTAATAATATATTGTATCTTATATTTCTGTCAAATCTTTTTGGAAATTGTTGCAAGTGTATGCGGTATTACGCTTTTATTGAATACGATCACAATTTTGATCACTCGACAATAAAGTTATTTATCAGGTAAAGTTTGCATGTTTAGCATGTGACAATTAAATTTAATCATAATTCAATCAAGAATTAACTCTAATACAATTAATGTAATTCTATTAGTATATTATTGATTAATTAATTGTTATATGGTTATTAGCCTCCTGTACAAGTATATCCTCTACTAGTATTTATTGATACGATATATATATATATTAGGTACATTTCTTGTACCTAAGAAGTAACAGTATACTTCGCTCAGACTACTGTAACTTCTCTTGACTTTTAGGACACGTTACACTTCTTCACGAAAATAATACGTTCTTGACGCGCGGCGTAAAGAATACTTTTCCGGAAGCGAATATCTTTTTATCTGCTAACACAAGATCGTGTTTTTATCTAGCTCTCCTCCTCGTGTCTTCGCATCGCTGTTCACGACTCGTATAAATCATGATGAATGAGAAAACAAGCAGCGCGCATGGTACTTGAAAACATCCCCCGCGCTATATTCCCATCTCTCTCTCTCTCTCTCTCTCTCTCTCTTTCTTCCTTTGTCTCTTTCTCTCTTGGATCCCGGTACTAATTCCAACAAAAGGACCATTGCTGCACACGGTGGATTCTACCGGGCGTGGAAAATGGAAAACACACACCGCGCAAACACGATCCGCCTCCGCCGTCCGAAACACGTTACCGGGTGGATTTTGTCGATGAAGGGTGGCAGGGTCGTCGTGGGATGAGACACCGTAACGGTTCGCCCCCATTTCGCCTGCAAAGCTCCTCTCCAGCCTCCCCGGGTGCCGGGCGTCGGTCGACGAGGGTGGATGATAGTGTGGCGATTCACGGATGAATGTCGCTCGAGTTATAATTGCAACGAGTCGTAATTAGTTTTGGAAATTTAATTATTTCTAGGCCGCGCGATAAATGCCGGCGGCTGCCGTCCCGTGAAAGCCTCGCGGCGAAGAATTTATTTGACGATTTCACCAGCGTGTAACGTACGCGTTAATCTCACTTCGCCGTCGTGACTTCGGGCGTCGTCGGAGGTGGTCCTGTAACTGCCGGTCGTTAGTCCACGTTTTACCGAATGTACATTGCGTATTTTACTTACACCGGCGAACTGCCGACGAAAGTAATTTTCCTGGGATTAGCCAAATACAAGTTTACGTACACGCGTACGAGGATACGTGTTTCATTAAACGGGATCTCTCATAATAAAATAGTCGTTTCCCAACATGTTTAGAGAACGTCATGAATATTAGAAATTTTATCAAATCGTTATTTTGTTAGAAACATTTCTATAATCCGCAAATTAATTATAATCATTGGCAGATTAAAGCTCCTCTAAAATAAATATTGTAGATATTTTTAATTTTTTGTTTCTCTATTTAACGCGTGACTTGTTCGTTCTAAATGATAACTGTGAAATCTAGAAAAATATCATTCTAAGAAATATTATTACTTACTCGATTTACTTCCTTTCTTTTAAATAACGATTATTTTTAACAAAGAATATTTTTTTATAATAACCTTAAAATATATTTATATTATATATTGAGGAAAAAAAATCATTAATATGTACTTCAAACGAGAATTTATTTTCTTCTGGAAAGTATTATAAAATTTATTTGAAGAAACGATTTTACATAATATAATAAAGAGAAATTGTTTCGACTTGATAGTCTTAATTGAAGTAGTAAACTTACTTAGGATTCAGAATATATTTTGAATCCTAAATTTGATGCCTATGATAAATTTTTGTGATAGATTTGCGGTAGATATATGAATTTTGGAAATTATACTTGAAACAAGTTATTAATTATTATTTATATACGGTATGTATTTTTCTGCGTACAGTTGCCTTAACACCGTAAATCGCCAGCGACAAATCCACTATAATCGATCTTTAAAATCGCGATTCTGCATCACCGCCCTTGGTTGCTCTCTCCATTAGCGATATGAATTTTCGCGTTACATATATATGCCGCCCGTGTCGATGTGTGTGTACAAAGTAAAAGTTAATTGAACCCGCGGCACGCAGTCAGACATGTTTACACTGCGATTTATCTTTCCGTCCACAAAATTTTTACCATTTCCGTTAGGATAATTGCGACTGAATAGAGACTCGATTAAGCGATAGTCACGCGATGAGTCACTCGCTGCCGTTATTCATATTTTTATGCGCAAGGACTATTTAATTGCCCGTTTGTCCCGAGGTGCGAACGAGGTGTGTAATTCATAGTACATGTAACGCAGTGAACGCAAGGAACTTAGTTTAATAGGTCTTGCATGCATTATACCTTCGTACGTCGAGTACGTACTATTTACGTTGCAATATATGCATATTGAGAAATAGAAAGTGTCAATAAATCTCGCTATTAGTTAGTGTTTTATCACGAGGAGGATTTAATGTCGCTTGTCTTTTCTTATCGGTCGCTTATTGATGCGTTCCTTGCCAGACAGCTATAATTATACAAATTGTGTGAAATTAAATTTGTGCATGACAAAATATCCACGAGAAAGTATGATTACGTAATTAATGATAGACGCTTATGTCTGTACGTGATTTTAAAATTTTGTCGAAACACAAAGCCAACGAAATAAAAACATTTGTACTACATATGTATTGTTTTACGTATAGGATATTTTATTACAGCTATGAGGCTTACCGCGAATATTTTGCATTTTGTCAAATGTCCTCTGCGTGT
>NW_017304876.1:110171-124141 GCF_001594115.1 Trachymyrmex septentrionalis
AGCTACGAGGTTTACCGCGAATATTTTGCATTTTGTCAAATGTCCTCTGCGTGTGTAATTAAACTTCGAAAGATTAAACAGTAACGTTTTGATCATTAATAGACAATTGACGATCGACGGTCGCCTTTGTTTTAATTACCAACATACATTTCGTCTCGTCGCGTCCTGCAGATGACATACATTCAGTCGCACATTCATCTGTGCTTATTAAAAATGAAGTGCCTATTTGCAAAGGAATGTTTGACAAGGTCTGAACGCGAGCGGGCACATTCGTTATTACCGTCGTTATGTACGGCTGTCGATTGCGTTTTTAGAAATTAATGTTCGCATTCTCTCATGGCTTCCGTTCTGCGCTCATTGTTCTATATTCTAAGGGCCAAGCGCACGCAACGCTATTAAAAATTTATCAATACGCGAACCGCACAAATATTGAAACGATATTTCGTTTCTCTTGTGCCATCGAATCTTTCCACCACTATCATGATTTTGTAATTCCGTATATTTTCGAATGTCAAAGAAACGGTGAAAGTCAAAAGGCTATTAAAAATTAATGAGTGAGTGAGAGAGAGAGAGAGAGAGAGAGTTAAGAAAGAGAACGAATAGAAAATTTTGTTATTTAATAGTAAAAATAATTAGATATCGATTGTTTTTTTTTTTTTTTTTTGAAAGAGTCAATAATTCTTTTTATTATTATAGATAATAATTATATGTATAATTTTTATGCATTCTGTTATTTTCGTTTAATATTTATTTTTATCGGGTTTCTATTAAATTTATTTGAAGTAAAATTTATAGCTGCAAATATCCGCTGAGTAGATTGTTACTAATAATTGTTGATATATTATTTATGTTCTTAATTTATGTTTTTTGTAAAATATGTGCTGAATGGCGTTGTGTTACGAAATAAAATGATTTTAATACGGCGAAGATAATCTCTCTATGTAATCTTCGCCTTCATTAGGAGACGCGCGCAGATTCTAAGGATGAATGCGGGCGATTTTAAAAAATTTATGAAACACCACCAGTCGCGCACCCTCTCGGCGACTTTCCAAGCAGATTCTCACAAAAGCTGTCTCTCCCTGAAGTTCTGTCCGGCCCTTTGCTTTTGTGTGTCCTACCTTCGAAACCTTCCCCACGGTTTATGAATCTTTTACGAACGCATCGAAGTTCTGAAAACCCTCTTTGTTCGACGAGTTTACCCGTTACAAAATGTCTAGAATATGTTAAGAATTGCGATAAATTATTAAAGGAGAATTACACACACTCACAGAGCATACAAAGTAATTCTCTATTAAACTTGTGAGTGAAAATTTGCATACATTGCTGTGACTAAAATATCCGACTGTAGCAAACAAATTTCAAAACTGTTAACGACGGTTGTATTACAAAATGACTTTTTTAAAGATGTGTTTGAAGCTTTTATTATTTGAAGATGATGATATTCTCTATACATACGTATCATTTTGAGGGGGGTAACCAGGCATGTTCAAAAGATAATCGCATTTAAGGTTGGTACTTTTAACATGTGCTAGACAAGGAGCGACAGTACATTTTAAATTATAGCGCAAAAACGGTATTTAGAAATTCAAAAATTAAAGGACTATAGATAAATATGATACGAATATCTTAAACCAAAGAAAATGGGGTGGGTAACCAGGCAAATATTAATTATAAACCACAGGCCACTTCTGTGCGATACAATCACCTTAACTTGACTTTTTTTTTAAACCAATGTTTAATAAATTAAAATTATTTAAATTGTAAAAGTAAAATATTTGATGTCTCACATAATATATATTCTTACAAAGAGAAGAAAAGTAAATCTTTCTTAAATCTCTTTAAATATTTGTAAAACTAATGAGACTTGTTATGTTTCAGCGATCATGGCACACTTTTTCTTCCTGGCTGCTTTCTTCTGGCTGAATACGATGTGCTTCAACATCTGGTGGACGTTTAGGTGAGTCGTGATTCATTTCCCGTTTTCATTGCTCTGTTTCCAAGAGATAAATGTGTTTTCAAGCGTGACTTAAAATGTATTACTTACGATGTACTTACGCGTGACCGTTATTTGATAACGACTGCGTTACAAAGTTATGAAAGATCGTCAGGCAGGTAGACAGAAGAGAGGCCTCTGACTTTGTATCGCGAATATCTAAAACTTCGAGAATGATGCTTTGGAGGGTCGTAAAATTGCGCCACTGCCGTCGAAGAATAATCGGAATTTGCGGAATGCCGTTATACCTCGCGACGTTATCGATAAAAATGTTTAAAAAAACAAAGGGAAAAATGCTTTGGAACAGTACAGACATTCCAGTCGTCGATTTGTTGCGTAATAGAATGTCGTACACGTCACTGACGCATATATTGTTAAGTAAAACGAAGCAGTTAATGTTGTAGTGAGACGATAGCCAATTCCTATAGAGGGTGTCTATTAAGTAAGGTCGGAGCCACATTGGGGGCGTAGAATGGGTCAAGAGGAACAAAAAAGTTTCATACCACTTTGCAATTTTCGTAATAGTTAACAAGATATTAATTACTAAAAATGACCGAATATTGGTCTTTAATAATTTTTTTCTCAAATACTATCAATTTTACAAAAAAAACTATAAGAGATAAAAATTGTTTATTTTCTTCTCATAAAGTTCTGAGAATTTTTTCAGAAATTGTTTAATACCGTATTTTCTCATGACAATAAAAATAAGAAAATGCAGCACTAAAAAGTTGATATAAAATTTTGAAAAAATTCTTAAGAGTTTTATGAGAAGAAAATAAACAATTTTTATCTCTTATAGTTTTTTTTGTAAAATTGATAGTATTTGAGAAAAAAATTATAGAAGACCAATATCCGGCCATTTTCAGTAATTAATATCTCGTTAACTATTGCGAAAATTACAAAATGATATAAGACTTTCTTATTCTCCCTGACTAATACTACACCCCCAATGCGGCTTCGATCTCACTTAACAGACACCCTGTATACAATTCGAAGGGAATCCTGAATTATCGGGAGATTGAAGTAAACCACACAACCGAAAGTTTAACAAAAATGAGATACGCGATAGATATTTACCTCGTAAATAAATAGAACGCGGATTTATTGATTTGATTTAGTTAACATCGCTTTTCTAGGACAACAAAATGCCTAATTATCCCGACGAATATATCGATGCTCGATAATGGCGAAATAAATTCTAATTAACATGTCGCTTCATTATAGTCCGAAATAATTGTACAATGCGGATAAATCGTCCGTACGCAAGCAGATGATTATAATAATTTAACTAAATTTCAGGGAAATTCTATACGTTTCTTGCCTACGGCTCGTTGTAGCTAATTAAAGTCCGTTCATCCATACGTAATTATGAAAAATACTGGGTCGCGCGAGAGAACGTACAAATCACAAACGCAATTATATTCTCGTTTATGATCGCATAATCACTCGGATTAAAACAGACTACACAAAATAAAATCGTTCTTATGATTTATATAATAAAATGTTCTGACCAATATTTCCGCAGAATATTTCTAGACAAAAATATATCAGCTTTCGTAACAAATTAATTGTCAAATTTTTACTTTTTATTTGAAAAACTTTTAATTGAATGATGAATAAATGATTATTAATATCAAAAATAAAAATTTGATAAATTCACAAATGAAGACCATAGGCAATTAGTGGATTAAAAATAAAAAGCATTTTCCGTAAACTGCTGAAGAGTAATGAATCAATATTTATTCAATAAATTATTATATATGAATTGCAAGAGATTTAAGTAATGTAAATAGCATTTTAAGATTTAATAACCGTGGATTGTAATGTAAGAATGAAAAATTATATATTTATGTTACTCTGTATACACATTTCATACACTGACAAAATTTTCGTAAATCCAAGTAATATTCCTTACTGCAAATAAATATTTACTAAATGTAAACATATTATTTGATTTAAGTATTACTTTCTTTTTTAAAATAAATATTTATTTGCAGTAAAGAAATGTTTATTTAATTACTTAGTATTATTCAAGAAAATATTACTTAAATTTAGAATTTTTATTCAGAATATTAAATCTTTTGATAAAAATGAGCTTTAAATGAGCCTTAAAAATGTGATTTATACGCATCATGATCTATAATTGAAAGATACATAAGTACTTTGACTACTAGCAAGTACAATAGATTGCTGTCGTGATGAAAGCTTTGCTCGTTGGGGGAACCGAATGCACGAGAGATTGGATCAGGATCACTCGGTCGACTGGTTAATGCGATGCAACACGGTCACCATAACGGGTCTCTTCCTCGTCTCGCTGCCGGTACTCGTGGTTCCACTCTCTTTTCTGTTTTATTTCTTTTTCGTTTATCCTCCCTTTCCTCATCGTGTTTCTTCGCGCGTTATTTTCATCACGTCTTCTCGATCGAGAAGTTATATCCACCGTCTGCATCTCGCCACGCATAATTATCTACGCTTGCAGTTCGATTTATGACACTTGATACGAGATAAATTGACAACAATTTGGCTTACGCGATCATAAGCGATGTTAGAATTCAGAAAAATTTGCGCACGATTAACTTTTCGTATTATTGATTTTTATATTTCAACTTTTATATTTTATGCCATTAAATCAAGTTACGAATGAAATTGATTCTGTACGTGTTTTTAATTTGAAGAGATACGTTTGAAAAATTTAGTAATATTTTTTAATGAAAAGTAGAGATTTTTATACTCTTATTTTGCGGTCAAATGTCGAAAAATATTAAAAGGGAAAAGAATATGGATATAATGGAGAATACAGTGCATTCTGCAATGAGCAAATATCTTGTCAGTAGTAATGCTTCGCATTAGCCAATCAGAGCATCGATAATTACTATTGATTCTTTTAATTAGCTATCGCGAAGCATTCCGACTGCATCGAGATATTTACGATGTATTGTAAAACGCCTTCCGGCATACATTTTCAACTTCATATCTGAATATTAAATTTTATATAATGGCTCTTCCTATTTTTCCATATAATAACTCAATAAGTTAGAAAAGATAAAATTTTAATAGGACATAGTCTCTGCTTTATTAAAATTTTCAATTCATTAATTAGTACATGAAAAATAAGTTTTTTTTTTTCATTATCAAGAGTTTATTGTGTGTGTTTTATAATATTTCCTATGTGTGCGTTTAAACTGGATAAATTTTCAAAAGTGACACTCTCTCTCTTTTTTGCCGTTGTAATTAAACAACGATTGCATGACATATTTTCAATATTTAATTACTAGACCGATTTTTGGACGTAACATTACAAATCAACGCAGCGCGATGTTTCGACTCCAATTGTGACGTAACACGAGACTTGTTACTATCCCGTAACGTACCATTTGTCCGTAACAGAAACAAACTCGGGTAACATTGATACGGTAAATTGGCCGTGGATAATGATATCCGCAATTATCGCAAATCGGAGACAACTGAAATATTTAAACGCCTGCGATAAGCATTTGCATCAACGACCCTGACTTATCACGACCAATGCGGTTCGATGAACTTGCACTCTCACGTCGTTCACACTTTTATTTCACGTCTCTCTCTCTCTCTCTCTCTCTCTCTCTCTCTCTCTTCGCGCGCGCATATACTCACGCACGCAAACGCACACACGTCAAAACTGTCGGCGACACGTGCGCGTGTATCCACTTGTTGAAGTGTCAGCGGCACGTTGCGCGTTCACGGTGGCTGCCTCGTGATTTTCGAGCTGGAAAATTATCCTGATGTCATTTGCGGCTGCATGCGCGCGCGTATTTCTACACGGTCGTTGCACTGACCACTACTGTTGCATTGCCGATGATCTCTTTTTTTCTTACGGTCTGTCGACTCGTTACCGTCGGCGATGCCCGTCTATCGTTTCGCTCATCACCGGATTAACGCGTTGTGCTATACGAGATGTTATTGCTCGGCGAAGCGAATGTCGCTAATTCTCGTACGCATCAGTTTTGGACGGGAAAGTTCGCAAGCGTGTGGATATGTCGGGAATAATAATACATTCTCGATTCTTTCTCGTGTCGTAAATAATTGAAATCCAAAGAATATCTTTTAATTTTTAAAAGAGAGTTGATAAACGACCGATGAAAAAAAAAACGGTAATTATGCTGCAAAATGAGATAAGACGCGATTTTTGAAAATATCTTGAAAACATATTTTTCGATAAAAGAATTTTTTTCAATACACCTTTGCCTTACACAAAAACGCCCATTGTTTCTATTGAAAGTTTGATCACAGTTGGGTGATACAATATTCGAGACCGACTGGCAATATCACGCTACCATCTAAATGATTTAATTGTATCAAGTGGGAGCGTGGTTCTATGGAAGTCCGTCCCTAATGAACACATCCTATTGTTTTGGATATATATATATATATATATATATATATATACAGCCAATATTTGCTTGCAAATACATTGTTGGATACAACATCGAGTGCGGTAAATCGAATCAAACCAACCAATTCCGATCCGTGTAATTTTCTTGCGTTAGGCTTCCGTGACAGATGCAACCGTGGTATTTGACGCCACCTCCCGTTGCGCCAATTAGTAGTGCTTGCGACATTAATGGAAACTCGATGCTATCACCGTTACATTTAATTGCACGCGAAAGTCGCATCATGCGTTTTTCCCATGCTTACGTTTTTCCGCCTTCCTCTCTCTCTCTCTCTCTCTCTCTCTCTCTCTCTCTCTCTCTCTCATTTTCCCTCTTTCTTTCTTTGTCTTCATCTCGTACTCTCGATACCCTACGCGTTCTCGCGCCTCTATTTTCCGAGAAACTGTTCAATTACCTAACATCCAAGCAGCTTCCCACGGTCAATACAATCATCGTCGATGCGCTTGCTTGCACCGTTGCGTGACCTCGGCGTGCATTTAGCGTTTCTTCTCTAAACGAATTTGCATTCTGACCGCCGCCCAGCATCTGCCTGTGCTGAAGCTGCGCACGGATTTTTCACGAAGTTTTAACCCGCTCGAGACAGGCCTTTGTCGTTTGTTCTCTGATAAAAATGTTCCGCGTTTACATAACGTGCGAGTAAATGTAGCAGACGCATTACTCTTTGCAACAATATCAATCATCGGTACGTGCAATTAAAGTTGAAAATTCTCGCGATTTGAGGACAGCAAAAAGAGACAGCCACGAAAATTCATGAGCAACGATTTATGTAGAAGAAGCCGCTTTTAAAGACGCTAATCGAGAATCGATATACCAGTTATTAAAATTTGTCTCGATGCTTTAACGATAATCTGTTGGAAGAACGAATTCGTCTTTAATTCGAGCAATACAGTCAGTCATTGTCAACAATAAGGAAACTAATCACGAAGGCTCACTGCGAGCGAAACAATAGTCGAGTCAGTCAGTGGAAAGCAAAACAGAGCCAGTATGTATCGTCCTGCGTGAAGCGGTCGAGTGTTTTGCAGAGTGTATTAAAGGACAGTTCGTTAAGGTTTCTTCTGTTCTCCCAGAAGGACCCAGCTCATTAACTTCGTTTATCTCGCTCTCGATAACCGACCGCCTCGATTTCTTTGACCACAACCGAGAGCCGAGAGTGCGTGACGCGAATGATTAAAATGGCCTTAACGACGACACTCGTTACTATCTTGCTTTACTCTAATGAATATTTTTAATTAACAATTTTACGCAGATAATAAATATACGCGTACAATTTGCACTCTAGTAAATTGCACCGAAGAAATAGAATATTTTAAAAGTATACCTCTTATTCCCCTAAGTGTAATTTATTAATATTCCATTTATTTTTCCTTAACAAACGAAACTACAAAACGCTAGAATTAAGTATAGGTAATTTACTAAGAAGTGACTGTGATGAGATTAAGTGCATCACGATTAAGCATACCGGCTTTATATAGCGTCCGTGTCATAATGATAATTAATCGATTAATCTCCCTTCCCTTCTCTCGAAAATAACTCGTTATCTTTCTTCCTTCGTTCTCCAGAGTCATCAAATTTTTTTCCTCGGGTTTCCACTAATTTACTTCCAAATCCGGCGTCGATGAGCCTTGGAGCTTGACGAATTTCCACTTGGTCGAATATTCTTGAAATCCTCAGCAACGCGATTTATCTCCCCTTCGTAGCCTTTTACTTTTCTCGATCTTTTATTGTTCCTAAAGGAACAGCGTTCGAGTCTTACAATCGGTTAGCTATAAATAAATCTATTCTCGTCTATTGACGACTTATTCGAACATCGAAGTCGTTGCCAAGAGAAACGTGACCCAAATATACGAAACTGGGTTCTCTGTGAGTGAGTACTCGTCAAATTTCGTAAGACACAATGGCCTTCTTGTAACTGCAATGTATCCAACCGATCCACCTCCCCCCCCCTCCTCCCCGCGAGGGAGCTTCTTTCACAGTCGATCACATTCATGCAAAGTTAATAACTCGTGTAACTTTAGCTTGTAGCGAGTCATTAATCTTCTCATTGCACGAATAATTTCTCTTGGGAGCCATTTACTGAGAAAACTGTAAGAAATTGTTTCTAGTAGCGAATTTGGTAGGACGCACTCGGTAGGCTGCGCGTTAAAGCCGTCGCACACAAATCGATGTAAAGATGTGTGTTTAATATAAATTTAATAGAAACTGCTAGTGAACCGTGAAATTTTTAATACATTTCATCGTGCTGTTTTGTAAAATATATATATTTATTGTAATTGAAAATGTTTGCATTTCAACTTTTATACTTGTAGATTAGATCGTGTGCAATGCCTTTAATGTGCATCAATACAATTAATATGCATACTAGTGTTACCAATCGAATTCGCTGTAGGTGCTTCTAAACGCTATATTAGTACGCACGTTATTCGCAAATACCTTTATGCAATAATTGTATTGTAAAATAATTTTATGATTGGATTAAAAGAAATACAATATATTATTTTGATGAAATAAATTTTGGGCGCGCGATATTTACAGAAAAACTTTACTTTCTAAATAAACACGTATAAAGGGTATAAAATGTTTACATAAAAAAAAAGCTGTTTTGTCGTTTTGCAAGCACTTAGCTTTATTCTCTATTTATTACCGGACATTCCAAACGTCCAAGTATATCGGCGCGTGTAACTCGAACGATCGTAGTCATCGGCAGACGCGGCCGAGTGCTATAAGCTTGGTATTTGAGATCCCTCTCGGGTCAGTGCTCGAAAATCAACAAACCTAAGAGCGGACTCGCTCGTCCGGAATACACCGAGTTCGGCTCGAGTACGGCGAGATACTCGCGTGAGATCCGTGGCCACTGCAGTCACAGGCAAATGCGGGAAACATGGCAAACCGACGGCCACGACCGCAAACGCGACGGTCAGCGAGATATCTTGTTGCGACGGTGGTGGCCGCAGTCTCGAGGATCCGACGAAGAAGTTCCCGCCAGGCCGAGTTCCGAAGTACGAAGTCGAGCGGTTAAGCTAATTTAGAGCCGTGGACGGGAATGTAACCCCGACCCACCTTGAGAGCTATCGAATTCAATGGTAAAGCGAAATCGCGCGTACAGATATTCGATTCCGAGTGACTGGAAATTATTCTGCCGGCGACAAAGTCCCGACCTATCCGACAACAAGCCTTCCCTTTATGATGCCACTGCTTAATTTGCGAATGGAACAGAAGTAGATTGAAAAACGATCTGCGTTGATCGAGACTTTTTGCTCGTGCAGCTCTGCGCCTTTGGGATGAATTTTTGTTCGGTCAAAGCGTTCGGTAAATAAATATCACGTACATGATCGAAGTATTTGTAATGTGTTTAGATTAAAAGGATAAAATCGGGTGAAATAAGGGTAGATGTTTTTAGATTAACAAGAAAATCCATGGAAGTGTCCCTCTTCGATTTTCACGATCTTTGAATGTGTTGTTTTCTAGGCAAAAATAAGGGATATTTTTTTTTATAAGAACCCAGTTGCCCTTTTTATAGGCAGTGCAATACTTCTTTGAAGAAAATTGGTCTTTCGAAACGAATATCGTCAAAACTGCCTCAGAACTGCTTCAGAAACAGAAGAAAATAATGATTTTAAACAGTCCTTATAATAATTATAATTAAAAATTTTTGTCAACTTTTGTTTTTTTTACAAATAATTTTAATTTTTTCAAATAATTTTTTTTTATTGCTATTATATTTTATGCGTATTTTTCAAACTATTCAACTTTTTTTTTCAGAATATTTTTTCCGTGTTTTGTGTAGTTTCAATATTCGCTCCGAAAGAAACACGATTTTCTCCAAAGTTGCGTGTGGTGTTGCATCTCTTAAAAATGCGACTGAACCTTCATAAAAAAAAAAAAAATGCGCATGTTCCTTACCTTCTTCTAAAAAAACAACATTCGAAATTGGAAGGAGACACTCCGTGGGTTTCCTCGTTAAGAGTTAAGAGTTAAGAGTCGCTAAATTAATCTCTAAATTGATTGCTGCAAACAGTTGCACGCGAGGAACTTCCGCGTTACGCAAGAAGAAAGGAAAAAACACTGCGCTTCGTCTTTCTGGAGCGGGTTAATGACTTCAGTATCCCACCTTCTCTTCCTCCGCGGCGCTGTTCGTTACGCGTTAGATAATGCATGCAAATTGCGTTAACGTAACTTGACTGCCGGCTCTAAAAGCCGGGGACCTCGAGCGGTCTCTGCTAGTCAACGACCCGCCGCCCGTGTAAAGATAGACGAATCGTCGTTATGCTCACCGATGCAGCTTCCATCCCGCAGCCTATTATGCGACTGTCGGTAGTGTCATGAATGCGTTCCCCGCGGGACCGCTGACAGCAAACCGACCGAAGTGAATCGTACGAGGTTGGAAAATTCAGAACGCGTGCTGTGCCTCTAGTCGTATTCCGCTTTTATCTGGATTTTTCGATGTCTGGATACTCGGACTTCCGCGTATTGTGATCTTGCCGTTCAAATTCGATTTGTTCCGGATGTACTCGTATCCCGCGGACCTTTTGATTCGGTTCTCGCGCAACTGACCGTACCGAATATCCCGGAATTGGTGGAGCAGCATCTTAGGAAATCTATTTTTCTCTGTCGCAGGAAATTGTCGTTTTTCACTTTTAGAATTTCGATCGAACATCGAATAACGCTCCGTCGTCTATTTCTTATCTCCGTGGTTCACGTATATATACGAACGTTATTACCTTACTGCGAGATATCTTTAATAAAATCAATAACTTTACTACAACTGTAGAACTGAAACAAATATTTAATATAATAGGAAATAATGCACAAGTTTCTAGAGGTGTAAATGATTATTGGATAATTGAAACATTTGTTGTTGTCGCCAGATTTCGTATTAAATCTCGACGCATATTGCCAAGTATTGAGATGACGAGACGAGGTTTCCAACTTGTCTCGTTAACTACTGTACAACCTCTTTCTCCCTTTTCTCTCTCTCTCTCTCTCTCTCTCTCTCTCTCTACATATATACATAATGAGTACCGACTTGCGCAGCCAGAACATTTCGAGTGAATCACGCGAAGCCTTTACAACTCACGCGCCTCCGAGGTTCTCCGCGCACGAGCACGAAACTCCATCGGGGTTCATTTCACTCGCGTATATTTTTGACCTCTCTCCTCGCGCTACGTGCTGCATGAAAGATATTTTCCGTGAAATGAAGCCGAGCCCATTACCATGATCGACATCTCTCCAGGCGCGTGATGAAATCCTCTATATACTGCGAGCTCCTCGTGATCGCGAGCGTAGGAGGAACAGAATGAAAATGAATCACGGGGATTCGACGGGAGTCCGTCAGGACTCTACACTACCGTAGCCGATTTCCTTCGAACTGGATCGAGTACATCTCAGGAGCGTTGCTCCTTATTCGAGCCGTGTCGCGACTACGTAATGCGCCGTAATTTGCATAACGCAATTGCGCGATACAGTCACGCAGGACGTACGCTGCCCATCGTACGTCCGTCGTTCGACTTCGTGCATTGTAATAACGCAAAATAACAATGTACCACGGTGATCGGTAACTAAATTGCAGCTATAACGTCTTGCTGTTTCGAGTACAGGTCACGGAACAGTGATACCGCCTGGTGCTTTCCGCGATGAGATAGCCCTTTTTTTTTCTCTCACAGCTGATCTACGTTATTCTCCCGAAAGTAAAAACGACGCGACGTTATTTCTGACGAAGATATTTCTTCGTCGTAATATTCTGTTAAATAATTCAAGGGAGAATTAAACGCAACGCACTTACATGGATTACGTCTCTCCCGTTTGTCGTCTTTCCAATTATTATTAATGCCACGATCTGAAGCGCGCGTTAATTTGCCGCTAGCATTTAATCAAGAATGAATTGAATTTCATAGATCATCAGCGCCCGCCGCTTGGACCGACCGCGAGGAACGTCTTCGTGGACATTCGCGAGAACAAAAGTTACCTCGGCGTGAATGTACCCTAGCACTCGCTATATCAAGAACGCTTCTCCGGCACCGAGTGAACAGACCGAGTAAATCATGAACGGTCGTTAGAATTCAGAGCCTGATTCTCTTGAGACCGAAGTGGAGAAAGGGAGAATCTTGGCGAGAGCGCGGTGCCAAAGATTCGTACTGCAGCGTGTACCTCTCTTGTCGATACTTTTGCAGATTTTTTTTTTTTTCTCTTTCTTTTGTTCGATTTCCTTCCATCTTGTCTGTACCTTGCTCTTTTATCTCGATTTTTACTCTGTAGCACAGTACAACCCTTCCTTCGCCCTTTTTACCACCGGAATCCGGAAATGGGCAAACATCCTGCGATAAAATTCTCTACCCGTAATCGGTTTCTTAGAAAACGCGCCCCTTATTCACTCGATGGATTAATTTAACAACTTCCAGCTTCAACAAGTTTAATATTTCATCCAATACCTGGCTCGATAATCCAATCTGTTATTGTAATGGAGGCACGTAAAAAAGTCGCGATATTACTTTACGCGCTTTTTACCGCGTAATTCGAGGGGATTTCTCTGTTAATTTCTCTCTGATTATGTCGGCTCGTCTGCCGATTTTTAGGAATCCCTCGTATAATACCATAGCGTAATCTCACGTTCCGTCGTGCTTTCGTAATCACGCGGAAAATACCTCATCGTGATCTCAACCCTTTGGATCTTCCGAAGCGCTCCCTTCGTTAGCATACGTTAATTTGTTGATAATTAATACGATGGCGATTACGTGGCGTTTCTTCGCTCTGTACGTAGATCAACAGAGCTAAATTTCTCCTCATTATTCTCCCGCGCAGTTCTCTTCGTTATACAGCAGCGTGTATCAAGGGAACGTCACGCATGTGCGAACATGCGTGGTGGAAGCTGGTGCCAAGTTACACGACGATCTTTCGTCGTATCGCCGTTTTCCATTTTGCCGCTTCGCAGTATTTCTACGATAATGTTATGCAACAGCGGCCAACATAAATTCGAAGCACGGTTACTCGTGACGTAATTCAATAACAAACAGCTAGCACTTTTACGAGTGACATTTATGTGCACGCAAAAGTAACATGCGACTAGGAGAGGAAACAGTTCACGTTGACTAAAAATATCTGCGTGGACTTGTTGAATTGTTAGTTTCGGTTTCGCGGCGAGAAATTGCGCGGAGTTAAAGTTTTCAGAGACTTTCGTGTATTTTCTTGTAACAACTTACCGGAAAACCGTTTCCGAGAATGTCAATTAAATCTACCTAAGATTCAGCTGTGATTCCTTTGTTCCTTTCTTCCCGGAACAAAACGAGAAAGTCAAGCGGAAAATCCGTCGAACTTTAGTCAAGTTTAGTCAACTGACGGATTGTAAAGCACAGCGGAGCGTATGAGCTAAGCGAGATTCAGTTTTGCAGTTTCGCAACAGAGGCAAGCCGTGACGTAGAATCTTTTTATTCGAAAAACCGTTTCCACGTTTCTTACGTCGGCCGTGTAGACTGCCTTGTGCAGTGTTCGCTCACACAGGACAAAAATCTCGATTACGTGATGAAACAAGATCGAGGGCGGGGGGGGGGGGAAAA
>NW_017304876.1:124174-147169 GCF_001594115.1 Trachymyrmex septentrionalis
TTGAAGTTGGTTTCTCGCGGTCGTTTGTACGGGACGAGCATTTCAAATCCACGCATTTATGATGAGAGCTCATGAAGCGGGAATCGAGCAAAAAGATATCGCACCGATGCACGAAACGATGCGATGTATACAAGTTACAACTCGTCCGGCGAGTCTCCGACAGTGAACCCTCAGAAGCGTGACATTGTCAGGGATCGTATTGCACGATAGGCTCATCCTCCGTGACCGTGGCTTGCAGTGATTGTACGCTTAGTCAGTCAGGGTTGGGTGAATTTAAACCGGTACGGTGCAATGTGGCAGATACAAGCGGCCCACCTCAGACCATCGATTAAGCATTTTTTTCAATTCGAAACGCAACGAGATAAGGTAAACGTCCCAGAGTGACCAGACATATACCTACTTATGTCTGGACAAACCCACATTTGCACAAAATTTATTTATTTATTTATTTATCTGAAATGGTTTTTTGAATGTAACATTATAATTCAATTGCAATTCTTTAAATACAATTAAGTTATAATACTAAGCAATGAAAAAGCATTTGAGATTAATAATAATCAATTTGTTTTTTTCATTCTTTCAAGTCTCCCGTCTTTTGCGTTTTGTCCGCTAAGAAATATATGTACTTGAGTAGAAATGACTTTCAAATGTATTGTATTGTCGTGTATTTCGATTTTTAATCAGCAACAAGAGGATCTCTCTTATTCAAATTCTATTTTTTAAGTATTTTTTAAATCTTAATTTTCGACCGCAAGGAGTCATTGAAGTTCTAAATTGCAGGTAAAAAAACTTTGAACCTTCCTTTATCACTTGTCGTAAAACTGAAGTGCATTCTCTCTCTCTCTCTCTCTGTATTTCAAACATTTAACTTAGATAATTTTTATCTATTTCCAGCTTTAATTGAAAATTAAGAATATAATATTATAATTAACATTCTCAATAAAATATCAGTTAAATTGACAAAAAAATTTAGGACTAGAAGTACAAGTACTATAAAATAGTATATTGCACTCTCTAAATTTTTTTCAATCGAATCTCACTCTGAGGAATGAAAATTAAGCCAGTCTGGAAAAAGAGTGGCTCAATATTCAATCTTCAAGAATAAGATTTCACTCTTCAGAGTGAAATTCAATCTAAAAGTTGTCGAGAACGGAAGAATACATATTTCCATAAATACTACTAACGTAGTATATAAATTAAAAAAATAATATTTAAGAGAGAAATTGAAAGTCGAGATGACGAGTATATAAGGGACATGTTTGCCTGCATTTCGAGCATCTGAAGTTTTATTTGATCTTTCCACAAAACGAGAAATCGTTTTTGCGAGAGCCGGTCAAGCCACGTGCGGTGTGGCAAGTTCGCGGAAGACGCTGGCGACGGAGAAGGAAACGAAAGGCAAGACCGAGACACGGACGCGCGCGACGGTGGAGAGGATCAGGAGGAGTCGTCGACCTCCTCCGTAGCCGCAGGTTGCACCTGCATCACCTGCGGCCGAGTTGGGCCCTGCCTTCGCGCCTCCGCAGCGAGCTCTTGGGGCTTCGGTAAAATGCTGCCGCAGCTTGATCCGCCGGCGAGGAAAAAGCTGTCTGTCCAGCGTCTATGGATGGAATCCGGCGAGGAACATCGTCCACGGACGAACACGTACGGGTGCGGTACGATGTGGCGCGTCGCAGCGTGAAATTCTCAAATTTGCAAAACTCGCGGCTCTTTTCGCCTCTTTGGAATACTCAGGTATGGCAGGTGCAGCCGGTGCAGTCGTGCGAAGCAAGGAGCTCCTCGGATATACCGTGTGGGTTGTTCGTTTCCCGGTCGAACGCGCCGATAGGAGGATTCACAGCTCGAATTCCGGCGTAGATAGGCACCGTGAAAATTTCCGTGATTTATACAGGACGCACTCCTGCGGTTCCTCTCGTCGACAAAATTGTTAGAGCGATACAAAATTGATTGATTTTCTCCAGAAATGTAACGTCTTCTCTTTCGATACGTACATCTTTGTCAGACAGTCTTAAGGACAACTTAATTTCGCCTATACTTAAGTTTTTCAAGAAAAAGATAGATTGGGAGATTCAGATTTCGTTATTCAATTTTAGTATGTATTAAATATATTGTAGTAACAATTTAAACTCGCAATATAGGCAAATGAGAGTAATACTGCGCGGTTATTGATATGCGCCAAATTAATAATTTAATTTGTAATAGATACAAATTAAATCATTGTATGTAATAGGTACAAATCACAGGCGAACAAATAAGTGGTATGTATTAGAAACAAATTAAATTATTACTCTCATTTGCCTGTATTGCGAATTTAAATTGTTACTTAAATATCAGAGAGTCCAGTAAAATATTATATAATTTCTATTTAAATATATATATATTATGCTTATTATTAATTCCAAATTGATGGAAGGTTTATACATTTTTAATTTCTTGCAAAAATATCACTTTTAATGTTTTTATTCGGAGAAAAATTAATCGAACTAAACAAAGAGTCTACAGGTAAAAAAGAAGAAAACGATGAAAAATCGACGAGATACTCTCTGCAAGATTTTTCGCTTTTTAATAGGATATAGTTCTGATTCTGCAACATGTGCGCTTTTGTATCCGTTGTGAAGGGAAAATGCAAAACGCGTTACATAAATTCACAGCGACTATTCGGTGAGCTCTTCCCCGCTGTTCTGTATTCGAATGCGCAAGGGAAGAAACGCCGTTCAAAGCCGAGCATCTGTAACGTAAAGCGTAAAAACTTCACGACGTAAAATTCTAAGGTAAATTCACGTCAAACACATACATAGGCGGATACGTAGGGAATATTTGCAAATATCGATATTACGAAATCGTGCCGAGTCATAGTTTTCTTGCAGAAAATGCATGTAAATTTTTTGATCTTTCAATATACACCCAGAGAAAAGGTTGCTTCGATTTAAAGAAATTTCGGTAAAATGAAAAAATTTCTTTGATTTAAACATTATTTTTTTGTTTTAATTTTTATTATCAAAGAAATTTTTTTCTGTTTTATGTGATAGTCTTTTATTGAAACTACTCTCTGGTGTGTATATAATAATGTGTGTAAAAATGCATAAAATTCTTTCATTTTTATTGCTTTTAATATATAGAAAAATACTTTCATAATTATTTTGTTACATTTAACAAAATTTCGAAACCGTTTTATAATTTTGTATACATGATTAGAGAAGTCGTACGAATTTGTATTATTTATTCTCTCTCTCTCGAATATGAAAAGTTGGAAAGGAAATATTTATTTTACAATTTATATTCAAAAATATAATTGAAAAAAAAAAAAATTCTTTATTAACACATCAGTGTAAACGTTACGAAATGAATTTAATTACGGATACTCGGATAATCCTCATAAATCCCGCGATGTTTGAATCACAATTGGTACATCCATGGAATGTATTTTAAACTTCACGAGAGGCGGTAATATTCGCGGCGAAAACGTCATGTTACTTATGGCGGTTTCAAATGCGCGAAGGGAGAACGTCATATGAAATTTTCCGAGGCGCAATACGCATTTCTCCTCTCTGGATGTGAAACGCGTGAAAGAGGTCGCGTAACAGTGCAATGTGAAGATCTCACACCTCCGCGACCCGCGTGTTTCTTTTCCTTTGAAAGCGTGGAAATACAAATCTACGAGATTCCGCCGTGAATTTCGAAAAACCGGGTTTTCCGCCCGGCGCCAAGAGAGGCGTCCGAGAGACGTCAAACGTGTTTTACCGCGGTTTCCATCACGTATGATATTTTCGTACTTGAATTATTTCGTAATACTTTTGTAAGGGCACGGCTAAATCTAGTTCAGAGACTTCTTATTGCCGTTGGCTCTGTGCCACTTAAATGGGGACTCCCGCGCTTCTCTCTTTCTCTCTCCGTTTTTCTCCCTTCCTCCACTATACGCTTATTACAGCACATCTTCGAAAATACTTGTAGAGATACTCTCGTCAGCACGTGCTTATTCGCGTTTTTACAACCGCCTGTATATCGTTTACATGGCGACACGATGATGTAAAGCCGACGTCGAGAAACACACCGGGAAAGTAACTCTGACATTTAAGATGGTATGTTCGGATGATATGACGTTACACAATACCGCGCAGATAACGATACTTGCGACTCGGATACGTTTTATCTGGAATTTAAAGTGTCTCCCGGCGACTCGTTGCATGTCAAACAAAACGACTTAAAGGCTCGGCCTTTGTTATAAAATAATTGCTCCTTCCACGAAGTATAACGGTAACGTGATACACAATTCTCATTCTCAGTCTCTGAAATACTACCGAGAATACTGCCGACCTCGAGATACCGTCGACGACAACCGGTACTCATTGTGCGCTCGAATAAACGCTCGCCGTCAGATTAGTTAGTGCCGAGGGAGTCTGCGTATGAGAGAAGCGACTTTGTGGATGATAACGGTGCGCTCGACTTTTCTACACACGAGAGCAAAACGGTACACACTTGGCCGTGTCCTGGTACACTTTGTCGCGGATATCTCCATCATTATTGGAAGAATGTTTTTCATTTCTTTCCTTCCTGTAAAATCTTCCTATCTGTAACCTGGGAATAATCACTAGAGTATGTTTTGTATCTCAGTTTTGTATCTCAAATTTGTATTGTAAAATACTCTCTCTCTCTCTCTCTCTCTCTCTCTCTCTCTCTCTCTCTCTCTCTCTCTCTCTGTTCTGTATGGATATTTGTTTAACAAATATATATATATATTTTTTAAATAATTATTCTTTATAAACCTTTAAATATACAATTCCATCGAAAATCCGCAATAAAAGTGTAATATTAATTAAAAATCTTTGTTTTCGTCTGCCATAATAAGCTATTTAAGGGGATGTTTATCGAAAAAAATTTTTGTTACATTGAGATATACTTTGGGTTGATTTCAATTCTCTTTCCAAGATTAAAATACGCGTGCTAATGTATCTATATCTATTTTCTACCAAAATCAGGAAAAAAGAAATTACAGATTTTCGTATTTTGTAATCACAGATTTTTATATCTCAATGTGGTGACTACAACTGTTGTTCAATTCACTAAAACATTTAGGTTGTGGAAAGATTATACAGATCATATTCACGAAATATAACGGCAGAATCAAACATAAAATAAATAAAGTAATAGTATTGTAAATTATATATAGTTTAAAAGTCTAATTTAAAAGATTACTTCTTTTGACAAATTATGTATATATGTACAATAAGATATAGTAGTGTGTAGTAATATGTCGATGTCTCGTAAATTGTTTGCAACGTTTGTGCATAAGTTATATTTAATCGATACAACAGCAATTCCATCGGATTGGCTGTCACACCAGTATCCTTAACTCATTCCATTTAATATCTATTTTGTTTAGTTTCTAATTACTTTTTTCAGGAAATTATAATTAAATTCAAACAATCAATATATTATATGTTATTAATAATAGTGATTTCAATTAGGCTATAAAAATATTCTAGGTGATTGTTTACGAAAAAAAGTTAGATGACTAGATACTCCTGATTAATCGTACCGGGTTTGTAAAGACGGTTTTTTTATTTTAAAAAAAGATATTATTGAATTCTTTCGACTAGAAATTTAACCATTGATGCAATATACGATGAGAACGTATTAGGAGTAGGAAGGGTTAGTAAAATATAGAAGTACTATTAGATAAGAAGTCATGCAAAAAGTATTGGAAAATTAAGTATTACTTTAGATTTTATTATTACATAATATAGCTATTGAAGCTAATAAAGAGCAATGAATCAATTAATCAATCTGACGAATTTTGACGAGGGTCAAACGACATAGGGGTGAAGCATTAAACGTGGAGATTGCTTTTCTGATGTTGAAACGGGAAGTTCCAGCATACCGCCACTTTTACGTAAAGCCTGGCCGACTGCGAGAAATTATACGCTTCGAGCGACGCACCGCCTAATTGTCGATCCATTGGAGCGAGGTCATCGCGATCTCACGTTTGCCGCTCTCCTCTATTTCCGCGAGGAAATGAGAAAGGGCACGGAGCACTTTCCAAGAGGCCTCGAACAGCCATGCGACTAGCCAGCCGATCGGAAGATCGGCGGCGGGCGAGTTCGCTGCGTTAATTAACCCCGATAATTGGATACGTATCAGCCTGCCGAGGGCTACCTCGCACGAAACTTTTTAACTTCCCTCTAATCCAAGTTGCAACATATATACGGTCTACAAGATACAGAACAGAATTAACTATTCGACTCATCATATTATCATAAGCAAGAGACTTCGAATTTTTTAAGACTTCGAATTTCTAAATTCTTAAACACCTTCTTTGAAAACTGAGTTTTATTACTAAAATAATTACAAAGTTACGATTGAAGCAAGAAATTCTTGTAAATAGTTTTTTCCTTGGTATAGAAATTTCATGCAATCTTCTTTGAGCAATTGTTGAGTATTATTGATAGTATTAATTCTTAATAACTAAGAAATAAAACTACTTAGGATCTCAATCAAGTAACGCTTTGCTTGCAGTTTACTATGCACAAAAGGTGCGTAAAATCTTTTGTGCGCGGTAAGTGCAGATGAAGTATCACTTGATTGGGATCCTAAGTTTTGCTTCTCAGTTACTAAATTAATATAATAATTGTCCAGTAACTGCTCCAAAATGCATGACATTTCCTGAAGAAAAACAAGATAAATGGACACAGTATTTTAATTAATAAGAATCTATTAATATTAGAACATTATTATAATTGAACAGGTGTATATAATATATGCAAATTGCATATATTTTTACCAAGGAAACAGTTTCAGCCTGAATAAAAACTCTTATCAAGTTCTTGTTCATTTCCTACACAATATTGTTACAACTAACGAGAATAATATAGTAATATTAGAGAATAACTGAATGAATGTCTAAAAAACGCTGCTATATTCGCTATAAAAAATTTTACAGCGAACATTTAAATTTGAATTTCTATCTACCTGTTATTAGATCTGTCTTTTTATTGCTGAACTGCTGTACTAGTTTAGATATTCGAAGTTTATTTTTTTTTTTCTGTTGTGGAGGGAAAAAGATAAGCTCTAAACTAGTGCAACCAATTTAACAATAAAAAGACAAACCTAATAACAGGTAAACAGAAATTTCAATTTAAATGTCTAAATATTAAACTTAAAACAGATATATTTAAATTACTAACTAGATCTATAATCTTAAAACAACTGCTATCTGAATTATAGTTACCTGAAATTTGCATATTTATTAAAGAAAAATTAAATGATTAGTTATAGCACTTTTTTTTTAATTTGAAATTTTCCTCAAATTACATCACACTTGGCAGCAAGTTGATATAACTGCGATGAGTTTTTCTAAAATATATTTTAAGATTATTATTAAGAAAATATTTTTTGTTAAAGATAATCATTACTTAAAAGAAAAAAGGCAAATTGGGTAATCAATCTTTTCTTAGCAATATTGATATTTTCTGTGTGTATTTAACACATTGTGTTGCACTCATTCTTAAAAACAAAACGTGGCAGAGATGTGATTTCGGCCGTATTAAAGTACAATGTTGAAGCATTAATATGAGCTCTTTTTGAAATGTTTTGCACATTGGATTCATCAGCTATGAAATTTTCAAGAAGAATTTTGTTTCATGCTCAACCTCATTTTTTTTAAAAACCTGACATGAAAATATGTTCACTTACAGATTCGACTTCAGTACACAAAATTGTCGGTGCTCTTAATTAGCCAGGTCATGTTGACCCGTGTAATTTATAGGTTAGAGACGAAATTTCCATAAAAATAATGTTCTCGACAAATATTTTGCTTAATCATGCTTCGCTCAAGGTAGTTACAATTTCGATTTTCTTTGTAAAATTTTATTAAATTACTTACAATTAGTCTTTATTAAGAAAATAACATCCAAGAAATCTATCAACAAAAGCAGACAAATTGCAGAAAACATCTAAGACATCTGTGCAACTATAAAATCGAACTATAAAATCACAATCGGTCCGAATTTTAGATAGTCCTTTCAAATGTGTCTAATTTTTTAGACACTAATTCTAACTCTTTTAGACAGACGCGCCAGTTCTGACCTTCCAGAGAAACTATTCTGATAATAAGAAGATAATTAAGATTGTCTGAAACTACTTTCAGGCACTCAGATAAAAATGTGTCTGAATTTTTAGATATTTTCTTACAATGTTTCCACCAGGCTTCAGAGGGATGATTTCATATTTATATATCGTGTGTGTGTGTAATACACGTATTATCGTGAAAAGTATCAAAGGTCAGTCGACAAAAAACGAGGATACTTTGTAGTCTTCGTCTTGCGCCGGCACATCGCAGGTTGAATATTCTCAACGTAATAACGGAGGTATGTCCGACTCCTCCTGCCGCGGAAAATTGTTGAAGGTCTCGTTCGAAGGGACCAAAGCGACGGAATTTTCGCGAAGAGCATATTCACGAGGACGTACATTCCGTGCACGTAGATGCACTTCGTATGCAAGTTTCGTCGCTGGTTGTGGACCGCCGCGCCGCCATTGCAGCCTCTTTATTTCGAAAATTCTGCGTTCCTCGCCACGGAATAATGGCACGGTCGTTCCGACGATTCATCCACGGACAATCTCCTTCGTTGTGGCATATGCGAAACTCTAAAGAAAAGTGAGTCCTTCGTGTCGCGCGACGCGCTGGCCGACGGCGAGAGATATTGCATTCTTCATTAAGACAAATGAAATGGATGGTTTTAATATAAAAAAAGGGGTATGCACTGAAAAATTTTTATTATTATTTTTTTTTTTTAGAACTATCCCGTCGGTACAAGCTTTATAATGTTTTCGAATCATCTCTGATATGACCAGCATGGGCTCATGTGTAATTAAATTGTCGCGTTCGCGTAATCAATTGTCTTTCAGACCTAATTAATATTTCATAATAAATATAATTGAAATAGAAATGTAAAGCTATATAATTAAAATCAATTTTAACAATAAGCAATTATATACATATATTTTATATTATTTATGACTTAGTATATAATTATTGGATTTAATATACAGTTATAATTATAAAGAAGATATTTATATTGGTTGGAATATTTGCTGTACACAATGCGTTATAGCTATCAATATTGATTTGCGAGAAGATATATCGGAAAGTGATTCTTCGAGACCTCTACGTAAGAATCGATCGAAGGATAAGATTGAGCGTTAATTGGCCGTTCCAGACGTTGAAGCGCATCGTCGACGTCATCGATTGATGTGATCGTTGACCCATTCTCATTCTCTATTAGATTAAAGGGTGTTACAGTGCACGATATCAATCAGCGATACTCAATGGAGAAGCGCAACGACATTCGATTCTCGGAAAATCTTGCCTCGGCGCGATAGAAACGCGAGAGCTATCGTTTCGCAGAATTTATCACATCGTCGTATTTACCGTTAAAGCAACCATCCGCCATCTCGCCCCCGTTCCGATATAATTGAATAATTCAGACAGCCTCGGGTCACGTCAAGCGCGGTCGCGTTCCAGCCATTCCAGAGGGTCTCTTTGACGATCACGAATCGTAAGACGCGAAGGTTAATTTTAGCAGTTTTAATTGAGATGAAGAAGTAATTTAAATTAAATTTTTCTTTTCGCTCTATTAATCACTCGTGTTAGCTCTCAAGCCATCGCGACGATGTATATCCGTACAATTTGAATGTCATCCATCGCAAGCGTTTTCCATTGGTCGTTTCTCGCGTGTAAGTAACAGGCCTTAAGCAAGCCCACCCGCAATCTCACCCTCCAGCAATCTGCCAGCGATCTCTCTCCTCCCTCCTTTCACTCTTGCACAATGCTCGCGAAAGCACGCGTTTGCTTCGTGCGTAAAGAAACGGCGTGATCTTCAACCCCCCCGAACGTACAAATCAGATTTTCGCCGTTTAATGCGCCGTCAGATCTCGCCTCGCCAGCGCGTCGCGCGCTTCGGGAATCACGTCGACGTCCGTCAGGCCGGTTTATTGCGTTTCCCGGCAAGGTTTCGTCTCGTTTTCACGGTTTGTTTCGTCTCTCCTTTTGCGCTTCCACGGCGGAGAGGGATAGGTCGCACGGCCCCACGATTTTCACGGCGTGTCGGCGACGTTTCTTCTTCTTCTTCTTCTTCTTCTTCTTCTTCTTCTTCCTCCTACTCGGCCGCTCGCGTCTGGCCCGTCTGGTCGTCGGTACGGGAGACTAGATATTCTCGCAACTTCTGACACTTCTCTCACCGAGACTCGGCTCTCACAATATCCCCCTGTCCTCTGCCACCGTTCCGTTCTTCCTCTTCCTTCCTTCCTTCGTTGCTTCCTTCCGTCGTGTCGACTCCGCTACAAAGAGTGTCTCTTCACCGACCTCTCTCTTCGCCGAGCCGTCTTTTTTCACCGTGCCTGTCGCGTTAAATCGAATCAATTTACGTGCACGCTTCAAGAAAATTCTCAGTCATAATTCTGTCATGAGAAGTCGCCCGTGGTTGATTTCTTACCTATGGTTTATAGGATGGAAGACTGAAGATGTGCAATATACACCGACTTGTTATACTTATCCCCTTGCGTATAAAAAATACACATCTATATATTTTTTTATACTTTACAAAAATCTTATCGTAAATTAATTTTTGATTGTGTTTAAACTCACTGGTATATAAACCTTTTTATCATTTTTCATCACAATAGATATCTTTATTAATTTAAAATCAATTACTTCTTTATAACAGAACGGAAGAGAGATGTGATACAAAATATTGGAAATGAAGTACGACTGTAATAAAACTGTAATAAAGTACGACTTTTATTAAAACATTTCTGTCGGAAGATATGTCATTATAGTTAGTTAGCATGATGAAAAATTAGATCTCCAGTACAAAGTTTACCATGGAAATCTAATAAAGCACGAAATGTTATAGCGGCGTAGTTTTCAAGAGCATCAAATTAAATTTGCGATATATTTTTTCCACCTCTTTTTTTTCCCCCGCTACGTCGAGTATTCGTCGCGGCATCATCCCTCGTGAACTTGAGCAACCTGCACCCTCCCTCGTTTCCCCGCCTGAATCGAATCAACCCACGCGGCTGACATCCGACGCCTCGATTTGAGTTCTTCCTCTTACGGGGAGATCTTTCAGCCATGCGTATGCGAGATGTCCTCGACATCTCACCGAGACGCGACTGGATCTTTTTACGTCAGTATAAATACGTCGTATATGTTCGGACGAGAGATTGCTTTATGCCGATCAATACACCGTCTAGACCTTGAAATATCCGGTGATCCCTTTGCGGAAATCGACAATACAATACACAGAATATAGTACGTGAAATCTGTTCGAACTAGTCTAACGTTTCAGGAAATTCATCTGGTAGGTACGTTTAAAAGATTAATCGAATCTTAACTGCAATCTCGAAGGTTCTTCGACGGATCCATCACGAAACGAACCAGCTAGCTTTGAGATGACTCAGGAGGACTGTCTCTCGTTCGTTTGAAATTAGGGATTGTCCTCGCCGGGTTTCCTTCGCAAGGAAGCTCAAAGGCGTTATTCGAGCCCTTCGCGCGTGAAGGTCCCTGCCCTCACGGGTTTGATGAGCAAACATGCGGGATTATTAAACCGCCATTGAAACGTTTCGTCTTTGATTGATTTGACGCAATGAAGACTCCCCTTTGATTTTAATTGCAACGGTTTATCTCATTCTTTATACTCGTATTATTACAATAGACATGTAAGGTCGATAGGTCGAGTTGATTTTTTGATTTGTTGTCAACCAGATTGAAAAAAATGATTTTGAGAAAAACGCCTTTGAAGTTTGACTTTCAGATTACTATATTGCACAAGTTTAAATTAAAAAATTTAAGTCACTCTTCCTCTTATTCGGCCATTTCTGGACCATATATTATAATAGCTCTTCCGTACCTAAAGACGCCAGAAACAGTTCTAGTGCTTAAGCGACTTTCGTGCGTACAAAAACTGCTGTATCCCCGTTAATTTTCCGAATATCTCTTTAAAACTCGGCATGTCTTGCGTAATTTCGTAATTTTCACATTTTGGAACACTTTTTACCTTACAATTTCTATTAACTTGCAATTCGTTTTTGTTTTTTTAACTTCGTAGTGATATCCGGCATAACAATGAAACATATCTATATCACATAGCTTGAAGTATAACGGCATATCTACACTTTCTTGTCAGGTAACATCTATCTGAAAAATAAACATAAATTTCTATTAATCAAATTGAAATAATAACATATTTAGTAAAAAGCGCGTTCTATTATTTATCTAGTTTGTGATGAAATAAAATTCAAATTGTGCTCGACCTGTAATATACAAAAGTTTGCAAAAATAAATACATGCAAAAGACTAGTAATGCAACATTACTGATATAATTATCGAATAAAATTAAAATATAATACAAGTGAAATAAAATAGTATTAATACAACAGAACGGTATTAAATAAAAAGATCATGCTTGGAATCGTCGTGTAGTGTTATCAGTTTAAAACCGTTCATTACGAATTTTGTCCATCGCCAGCAGGCGACCTCGGGGTCCGAAAATACCGTGTGAATCGAATGTACCGAGAGGCGGATCGAAGTTTTCGCATTTACGCGCCGCGTCAATGAATCGTGCAATCTCCGAAGGGAACACGGCGGCACGTAATTAATCGGTCGACTAAGCGGAATGCGTGGTAGCGGGCGAGATGGCGATGAAGAATGCGTATTGGAAGGCACGCGAGGTATCCGCCGGGGAAGCCTAGGGAAATGCCACGCGCGTCGTCCCTAAGTGGTTGTGCGTGGAGGACGCGATCTTTTCTTTTCTTTCGCCCGGAATCAGATTAGGGAAGCTCGGTACGCGTCGTCGTCGTCATCGTCGTCGTCGTCGTCGTCGTCGTCGTCGTTGTCGGAGGGAACGTGCAAAAACGTCGGTCTCTCGAGCCGCTTAATGGAATATGCAATGCGTGCAAATTAGCTTTTTTTGCGATATTACACGTATTACTATATAGTTCTTTTCGGGAGAGGAACTGAAAAGAACAGAAGGGATTAAACAACCGCGTAGCAAAAACGATTCCGTTGGGTGGACGATCATTGGACGGGACGGGAAAGTAAACGAGAGGACGAGAGACGCGAATATTCAAAGCTTGCGAAAATCATGTTTGTAACAACCGACAAGAACAGACGCCGGTTTATGCCGGGGAACGGCCAGCTGATATTCGTTCGTCTTATCGTAACGGCATAACGTGTTTTACGCGAATTTATTTCTTGCGACTGCGCCGGCTTATTATATCACCGGAGGAAGCGAATGCTCGAGAAGCGTTTTTAGTTCCATGTCCTTTCGCGCAATACGTCTCGGTAAAGAGCTTTCGCGCTTGAAATTGGATTAGCAGCGACAAGAAAGAACAGTAACGTGCCTTTATTATTCTCAGCCTAGTAGGGGCAAAAGTATATATTTTCGCGCGAGCACGAAAAATGCGCAAAACATTAGAACAGGTTATACATTAGATTGAAAAGTACGAAGGATTAAAAAAGAGAAACTTGTATCTATCAACGCGAGCAGAAGGGACAATGCAAGTTAGCCCCCCAATTAAGTTGTGATCGATGTAAGTCGCTTTCGTTAAATCGTTCTCTCTTAAAATACTCTACGATACTTCTCTTTTCGAATCATTCAGATGGTGAGATTCTGCCACCCATTTATGAAAGCTTAATTCGCGAAAATATACAGTAATTTCATCGTACGGTTACATTTTTAACACTTCCGCAAAGACGGCGTCGAGGCAAAAACGCAACACCCTCTCGGAGCACTCGGAATTCTAGTATTCATTCCTGATAATGAAGTTAAGACAAGAGAGTGCCACGTAAGTCGGGGGGGGAGGGGGGGCGGGGGGGGGCGCAATTAAATCGTACTTGGTGCGCCAAACGCATTATCGTGGCGTGATTCGCGTTTCCTTCTTCCGTTTTCTTCGACGCGCGCAATCTGGACAGACACGGCGCCTGGCAGAGGTTGGCCCCTCACCACGTCGCGTCGCCCCGACTTAACTCGTTTATCCCGACCCTTCTTTTTCGACGCACCGCCAGGCACAAACGGCCGCTGTCTCTGGCCCGACCTTCAATTTCCGGTTAACAAGTCTCTCTCTCTCGCTGTTGAGAGAGAGAGAGAGAGAGAGAGATGTATACGCGAGCCGAGTCGAACCGAAGCATGCCAACGCCACGGCGTATCGCGTCGTACGTACCGATTCGACGTAACAAACTACAAAACGGCGAGTGATTGCCGGTGCGAGAGCAGCGGAGACGAGCGATTTTCGCAGGAGCGCGGGCGAATTTGTTTCGAACGTAATTACGTACGTCGTCGTCCATCCGTCTGTCCGTTCAACCGATTCCTCCTCGTTCCTTTCACGCTGGCGGCGGCGGCGGCGGCGGCGACGCGACGCCGAATTAATTTTCCGCTCGCGGGTCCGCGAATTCTGCCCGACGGCGAATTGAAAAACGGTCGGCCCGCGCTGATTGCCAATTATCCGTCGTATCCAAAAAAGCACGTCGGAGTATATCTACGTGCTTTTTTCTTTTTTTTTTTTTTTTTTTTTTAAATCACGACGCGAACAATTTTTCCACGGATTACTCGAGAAGCAATCGTTAATGTCTCAATCGAGGTAGGACGGATGGAAACACGTCCGTTTTCGACTCGCTGCTCGACTCTCGTCGGGGTTGCCGATCGAATTCCATTTCGCGATGCGCCGAAAGCAGTCCCGATTCCCGGAATCATTGTCCGAGCCGCCACACATGACGGAGACACGATTTCTCCCGAGGAGACAAAAACTGGGGGGGCTTTCAGGAGGATTGGAACGACTAGTTTCGCCGCGTGGCGATACACGCCGTCGACGAAAAATGAGAAACGAAGTCAACGACGCGACGCATGGCGAGTCGTCCAATCCATTAGGGGCGGAACCGACGGCGTGGCGGCTCGTCTTGCAAATATTTGCTACATAAATCTGCCCCGATAAAACGGTCGCGCGACCCCCGCGGCGAATAACATTCCTCCTGGCTCGTCGTAGCTCTCTTACTCGCTACCTACAACGAAGATTATTCTCGGTTACGTCGCGCCAGCGGGAAACTCCAAAAAGGAGCAAGGCGCGTCGTCGACGTCGACGTCGACGTAGGATGAAACGAAACGAAGATATCGGTATCCCGAGAGTCAGAGTTGAAAAATTCTCGATAAAAAGCAAATTAGAGAAGGTAACAAAGAATATTACCGTATTACACTGATAGAGAATTTACGAGAAAATTCAGTATCAACGTTCATTTGTTGCTCATCAACGAATACTTATGTTACTTATATTCTATGTACATAAACTAATTGAGTAATTTTTGGCTCATAGTTCTTTTTCTTTCTCGTTTTTTTAAGTAGATAATACTTCTACATCTGTTTCCTTCGTTTAAAAGATATTTCAGTGGCAAAAGACAGTGACGATGAAGCCAAAGCTGAATTGAAGTCGTGGCTTCGATATTTTTTTATACAAATATATATAATGAGGCCATGATTCTTACAATTGCGTAAAAATTCTATTCTTAGATTCTTTGAACCAATTCTTTAACAAAGCAACAACATAAAAACTAAAAATTATATTAATATAATTAAAAAATCCATATGTAGTGCGTCGCGTTATTTCAGGCAGCGTATAGTTAAACAAATCGCTATCCTCGTACTTATATCTATGTGATAACGATTAATGTGATGTAAAGAAAGCGCACCTGATCTCTCCAAAACCACACATTCGGATTCTACCTAGAATTCATATCTATCTAGAACATATAATATGTCATATATCATTACCTCTTATTGTCCGAAAGCTAAATTCTTTCGAAGTATCTTTGCTTCTTTCTCAATAGGCTTCTCAATAGGCTTCTCAATAGGCTTCTCAATAGGCTTCTCAATAGGCTTCTCAATAGGCTTCTCAATAGATTTGGAATCGACTTTAAAACTGTAGGTCCCCCATATTTCTGGGAATATACGCAAATTATTACGAGTTATTCTAATAAAAGATGAACTTATTGAAATAAGAATATAGGATATGACTGTAATATTAAATATAAATATTATAATATGTTAAAAAGAGCAGGAATAAAGAGAGAGAAAAAATTAATGTAGCGTCAAATTTTCAATCAAAAGAGTTTGAAGTGAAGAACTAATGAAATTTACTAAACTAAAACTTACTAAGTAGAGAACACTTTTCTAGAATTGGAGACGTGTTACATTTGTTGAAATAAACATATACGTCATCGTTTACATGTATATCTCCAGGAACGATTGGTGCACAATAAACTCCTAAATGTGCTGTTTCTTCTTCGTTGGAATTTGTGTACAAATTCGTGCCCTCTGCGGAAAAAGATTTTCTGTGATATCTGAATTTAAAGAAATAAATGTATTAAAAAAAAACGTAACGTAAAGTATTAATGAGAAGAAAGTAGAATTAAATAAACTTATTATCTTGCATTTCAAAACATATTTTAATATGATTTGAAATAATTTTATAAAAATATTTCTTTTAAATCAGTTTAAAAAGATTAGGACACTTTTAAGTCAATAAAAATGTTATACGATCGATCAAATTTATCATTCTTATGAAAAAAAATTTGAAATAATTTATTAAAATTATTTGTATTAGGAGATTCGATAATAACAAGAAATTGGGGAACAATTAATATATATTAATATATAAATATGCGTATAATTACGTTGGAACTGGTTTTATTATCCTGATTATTGTATCCCTTATCTTGATCCATTCCCAATCTTCCTCGCTAAAAGGTGCGCTTGATACATGTGATGATGAAACAACAATATTTGGGCGAAATAAATAAGTGTTATCTATTTTCTCTTCACGTAACTTATTTAATGTAGTGGTTGTCATGAGTACGCAACGTGACAAATTCGCAAATGTTTCCTAATAAAAAAAATTAATTGACTGAAAAATCTTTGATGATCATGACATTATATTAAATAATAAACTTAATTAACATTTTTAATATGCGTGTAGTACTAAATTTTGAACTATACAAAGTTTAAAAGCGTTACAAATAATAGTTATTTGTATCACTAAGTTTTCTGAATTATATATATATTTATTTATTATATATATTTGATTGTAGTGATATGCATACTATATTGTTTAATTTAGTATGATTTAAATGACTTGCTGAGAACAAAAATTTGATAAATAGCATTCTTTATATATTTTTATAAAGCGTCGATAATTACGAATATATTTATTTTCAAAAAATGTGCTTGTTTCTTTCGTTGGCTTTTTGATGCTTCGTACAATGAACTTATAGTCGAGAGAGTTAAAATTAAGACTCTTAGTAATTTCGTTCCGTTAACAAGCAATAAAATTAATACGAATAAACATTATAATTTAAAATATGTTAATTACCGGCTTTTGATCTGCCCTAGTTGAGTATATCTCGCAGTATTCCGTCCAATTGTTTTTTATAAAGTTTGGTTCCTCGATTAAAGGATCACAGTCTCGTTGTACTAAACGTAGGGAACCATTAGAGTTCTGTAAACAGCTATAATAGATATTAATTTATTAATATTTATGAACACCATGTACATCTACATTGCTTTTGACTCTAAACATTACTTTCAAAAAATGGACTTTTGTTAACATACTTTGACTTCATGATTATTTATTAAGGAACATTATAGTGTATTCTCACAACAAAATGAAACCTTATAACAGAAAGTGAGATGAAGTTCTCATAACTATTGCGATATTTTATTAAGATAAAAAGTTAATTGAACTTACACTGCGAAAGGCTAAATAAAATTCGAAACATTCTATAAAAATGTCATCGTAGAATAATAAAATATGTTTTTGTTTATTGGTCATCTTAACAATGCTGCTTTAATATATGATAGACCTTGTATAATATTTTATTATTAATATCTGTTCTTTATAGATAATAGAAATGCGAAATATTAAAAGTTATTTAACATATACCTATTTATCCATGTAGCAGCTTCCTCACCGCAATCGATAAGCTTTATTGGTGTGTAGGCGTACCATGATGAGTAATAAAAGGTTTTGCAATTTTTTCTATTTTTTTGATCTATATCAACAGTTAATTCCTGTGAGTCTAACTTACTTTTGAATATCATGAATCCACCTTTCATACGAGCAGTTATTGTAATCAACGGCCAATAATCCGAGAAGTTTCCAATTGTTTTGGTCTCTTGGTTGTATATTAAGAACATTCTAATAACACATAATAAAAGTTTTATATTATTTTCGACAGATTGTGTAATATAATATTCTATTATCAGAATTTATGAAATCATCTGAATACCTTTATCGTGAATAAATCTTGTATTAATATTTTAAATTATACTATATTTCTTCCTTTGTATATTTTCTACATTTATAAAGTTACTTATTATCAATCTTTTAAGTACTGTAAAAATTTTTAAATGCAATTAATATTATCATATTTTTATCAGATTTTATAAAAAATGGATATCTGGGTTTATGACTAAGTCAAGATTTTTAAAAATAATTAAATTATAAATTCTAATTATATAATTGCGAGAATTGAATTATCTTGAGCAGTATTCTCGTTGTAGAAAATCTCTGTCAAAGAAATAAATATTTGTATTTTACTCTTACCCGTCCCAAATGATTCCATCAGAATGATCCTTCACAATCATTCCATGTTGATTACATCTAACAAAATAATTCGTTGTTATCTTCATTTTTCCTCCTGCTTTTATTGGATAAATATTCAAATTTCGAACATGACCAATTTTAACCCAGTTTGAATCAGATAATTGCGGATAATCATTAATATGCTGCCCATTACCAGATTGTCTCTCAGTAAGTACAACTGGCTTAGTTAATTTTTCCGATTTGGAAACATTATAACATTGCATCGGTTCAGTCAATGTATTTATGTAATTGTTCATAATGAAAAAGTTTGGTCTGTTTGAATAATAAATGAAAAATTCAATATAATGAATTTATGTATACTGAACTAGGATAACTGATTATTCTTTTCAACAAAAATCTGATCGAAAAGAAATTAATTTTATCAATTCGATTTATTTGTTTAAATTATTAATTTATTATGTTATTATAGTAATAAATTAATGCTTCAAAAATATTTAATTGTGCGTAATTTAGTTCATAGCAGAGTGCGCGTTGTATAGTTATAGGAAAATGCAAACATTACAAACAGTTTAATAATTTCCATTGAAAGAACTGGTTTTAAAAACAGCGGAGAAAAAATTGGGTACAACCTTTTTGCATTCAGATTTGTCAGTAAAACATTAAATACTAAAAATACGTAAATTAGTTTTAACAGTGGAACAATACAATGGCATTCGTAAGGAAAGGCTACGTTCTGTTCTTCACCAATTTTGATTAAAATTGCAGTGATGTTAGAGGAGCCTACCGAATGAACACCTGTAAAGACGACTTTTAGTCGTGGCTTATCTCTGTATGGACCACAATGCTATATAATTTACTAATTTTTAGTATATATTGTCTTACATATTTCTATGTGTATAAAATATCGGTACTTTTATAGGTATAATAAACTCACATAAATTATCAATTTTATCGGCATTTTATAAAAAAATATCAGTCCTAATGTATATATACACATCTATAGATATAGAATCTATAAATATATAAAGTGTTGCTCACATGTGACACGTGCACCGCTTCCGGAAACTTCCTTAATAAAACGTGTTTCTAGAAAATGTTCAGATCGTTACCTGAATTTTCTTCTGCCAGTGTTGGCAATTGAAAAAAGAATTTACCCTAGCAAGTAAAAAGTTATTTTCTTTCTATAATGTTGGATAACTGCGTCCCTATTATGTTATAATTGACAAAGATATATTATACGTTTTATTATTACAAAATTACGTTTTTTTTTTCCAAAAAGAAAGTATAAAAAATGCGCTAAATACACGCATTCCTCAAAAAATAAATGTACAACTGCTTTTAGAAGATAAAAAATTAACAATAAAGCAAAGGCATAGGAGTTGGGCGCAGAAGTTGATGCGCAATAAGTTTAATTCTTTCAAAATTAATAAATATGTATATAAAATTAATATATATGTATATAAATAGGCATAAAAAATAAAACCTAAATGATAAATAAAATTAGGATGTTAAAAAATGTCGATTTGACTCCTTAAATTGTCCATGAATGAACCTTAAAATATTATTGAATCCTTCAAAGACAAAAAGAATTTACCTGAATAGTGGAAACCAGAAAAACTTCAAAAGGAATAGAGAATAGGGAATAGAGAACAGAGAATAAGAATTTCGACCTATCAGAAACTGTGTATTCCACAATACATGATTTTTGATAGGTTGAAATTCTTATTCTCTGTTCTTCCTTGCTCCTTTTATTATGCAGAATCCTTAAGGCGATGATAAAGCCATTTTAACATCGCCTTAATAAAAGGTTTGTTCGTGTCGCATACTTCAACATTATGCTTCAACATGTTCCTACCAGAGCGCGTTTGAGTGAATAGAAGCTACGGTTGAAAAAAATAGAAGCATGTTGGAGCAAATAAATTTATAGTAAAAAATGACATTATTCACATATACGATTATTAGAAAACTACTATTTTAGCCAAAAATATGTACATTTTGCATACTTCCATATGATGCAGCCTGGATAATGCTAAAATAATTCACGATCTTTATGTGCAAATTATGTCCTTACATTTTCTGATTAAAATCAGTTTTCTCATTATTCACCGTGTATGTGAATAATATTACTTTTCACGTATTTAAACCATTCTAGCAATATTCTCACCACTTCTTGAACAAACAACTGTTCTTGTCTTTTGATGGCCCAAATAATAATTTCTCAAGATCCATTCAGATGTAACTTAAGGATTAAAAAAATCAACACTTTTTTAACCCTCTCCTTTGGCACTTCTATCTTAATATAATATAATTATGCCTATTATGTATTTGTTGTAGCAGCGTCAAATTTTTATTATAAATATTTTTTTTATTTTGAGTTAAAAAAGTACTACCACTTGGATTAAATAAGATAATATGTATATATGTGCATAATTTTTATTTTAATTAACATAATTTTGTTTTATTAACATAATTTTTTTTTAAGAAAAATTAAAATTACTACCACTTGCGAATTGGAATAGAAAGGATTAATGGGAATATAAAAATATGTATGTATAATTGTGTTTTAATTTTTTTTAATAATTATATAACAGTTATTTTCCCGAGAAACGCATGTACTTTGCGCCTCTTTATTTTATTTTATTTTTTAAATATAATTTTGTCAATATAATTAATGTCATAATATATAAAAGGACGACGTGCTGATATAACGTTGCGCATAACGACAACTGATATAATTTGAAATAAATTTTTGGTTAGTGGCAAACTTCTAATCACGGCTTTATATTAGTTTATAAAATTTGAGGCCAATTTCCGATTGGTCTCAGATATCGCTATTTTGTTTTAAACTGCACATCCTTGAAATTAATTCACCTCATGGTGGAAGTATCTCTTTTTATGTTCAAAATCCGCAAGAGTACACCTAATATACTTCCACCTTCACTATGATTCACCTTCTTACATCTTATCACTATCATGATAATAACAATGATGTTTCTTAAATGTAAATTTTAATTTAGGCTTGACATCGCAATTATCTCCATTTGTATTATAAAGCCCATAAAAGAGAAACTAAAATACTTTTATTATATATATTAATTAATTCATATCCAAGCTATCGATTACCTACTCGAAACCTACTCAGATTTGATTGATTCAATCGTCATTGAGATCCTATAATCTCGGATACACAATTGAAACTGCCCAGCTCACGTATAGATATATACAGGCCGGTCCCGCGCCGTGAGACTATATAATGTTTCTGGAGAAACATTATATCTGTGTGCGACGAACTGTAAGAAAACACACATGACGTGTTTGTGCTCCTCATAAAAGCGAATAGATGGGAGCCTATTGTTTACAAGACGTCCGGTCCACCCAAGAATGCTCGTCGGGTGTCTAGAATCGGTTACCGCCGGAGACGTTATTTTCTGCGGGGTTCATGAATATAAACCGCAGCCACAGCGGATTAATTACGTATCTTCCGTTATTAGATTAATGCTTGTGTACACCGAGAGTGAGTTTCGCTGTTTGCGTTCAATATTTGCGTCGATGCGTAACGACGATCGATTCGCAATATAGCTATTGCGACATATACAATATATATATATATATGCGTTATATTGCGCCAGGTTTACATCAATATTTACGCGGTACGTGAGACATCGGCAGCGCTTTCCCCGAACGCGCTGCTCCGATATTTCGTTTTATATCTCGCTTGGCTAGCTTCCACGTCGCCGTGCGCTCGTATCGTGTCTCGCGGATCTATCGAAACGTCGTCGGAAACGTTTAAATTCGGAGATCCACGATTGATTGCGCGTGCCGATCGAGAGTGGCCCGCAACATTGCGTTAGAGTATCCGGCATCAATATTTATACTAGTGTCGTGCAGCGACCTTTCGAGTTATTTGGCTCTTTCGCGATGTATAGTCTTTCTTCGTGTGTCCACGATGTCGTCGAAAAGACGTCATTGATAATCAAATATATATACATATATGAGGCTCGAAAGAATCTATCAGTGAAAAATGTCAAAAAGTCCATCAGAGCTATACGGATGCACAAAAATTCTTTATTTTTCGTGTGAATGTAACAAAACAAATAAAATATACGCTTCAATTTGGGCCCTTATCAATATAAAATATAAATCGAAATTAATTAACGCAAAAATTGATGATTCCCGACAAATTCGTTCGTTCTTCGTTATTGATAATGGGATAGATGTGTATAAAAAAAAATTTATTAAAACTAAAACTTCACTAATTTAGTAAATCTATAGTCGTAATAAACGGACAGTTTTCTAAAGTACTGAAGTTGTACACACACACACACACACACACACACACACACACACACACACACA
>NW_017304876.1:147206-148195 GCF_001594115.1 Trachymyrmex septentrionalis
AGCTAAATAAAATTAGCGATCATAGATGATAGCACAGAAAATTTGTTCACGCACACAGCAAAAATAACTTTCTACGAAAACTAATTTAATATATAAATAAAAATTTTTATCAAAACATATATATTGTATAACATATATATGCCGATTAAAATGGCGGGGGGTTTTGCTGTTGTGATATGAAGAAAATTTGTTACATTAGCAATTTTTATTGTAGCAAAGAATTAGCTGAATTAGCATACTGATAATTGCTTGCAAACATAATTTTTTTGTCGAATCGTCAAATCTTCTTAGTTATAAATATTAAATTTGCGCAACAAGTTATATTAGCTTTGCTGGACTCCTTTTCTGTGTATAGGTATAAAAAAAAAAGGAATCAATTTTTTCTTTTATATTGTGGTTAATGGCTCGTGAAATATATAGGAAAAATGTACGTACACAGGTAAGCTGATCATTTAGCTCGCGACGATAACCGCAAAATCGTTTGCCAGTTCGATTTTCGTACGTCATTCTTCACAGCACACGACTGACGATCATGTTTTTGAAATAGCAACATATTTTACTGAACGACGTTCTACCATTCGTCACTGTGTTAGACAAGATTTAAAAAGATATGGAAACATCGTTTAGTCGAATGAGTCAAACTTATGTGAATACATCACGAAAGACAATCGTGTTCGACAGGCATAGATATATAACGCTGCTCAGTCTGTCTTATGTCACGAGAATGTTTTTAAAACGGTAATCACTGACATGCTATGGAAAGCACGTTGAAATGTGCCTTTACTCAGTGACTGGGACATATACTTATCTACTGCATAGGATCCATGATCTAGTCTTTCCTTTTGCCTTTTTTTTTTTAGAAATATCGCTTAGTCTTTAAACGATTTCGGACAATGATCGACTGTAGTTCTTCTTTATTTGCACAAATTCCTCAAAATGGGTTAAAACGAAAAATCTTTTCGTAAGATGAGGTAAATAATTTCGCAAGA
>NW_017304876.1:148295-150638 GCF_001594115.1 Trachymyrmex septentrionalis
GTCGACTGTAGTTCTTCTTTATTTGCACAAATTCCTCAAAATGGCTTAAAACGAAAAATCTTTTCGTAAGATGAGGTAAATAATTTCGCAAGATACAATTTTGAACATGGTACAATACTGAATGAAATAAGATTTAATTCTAATTTTCAAAGTTCAAATTTGATTTTTTCCTGTTTGGTGGTATCCTTCAAATAATAATTTCAAGTAATGAAAGGGTTATCGAACTTGAATCTCGAAAATTGAATTCAAATTTCATTTCATTCAGAATTCTATCTGCATATTCAAAATTGTATATCACTTTATTCTACGAAAAAAAAATTTTTCATATTAAGCCAAATAAAGGAAAGGTTTAAGGAACCCTATACATTTTCTATGCTGCGATAGAATCGCTCGGCTATCATACACGCGATATCGTTTCCCTTTCAGCGCACGTTTAATTCGAGAGATTCTAATCTCTATCGTACAGCCGTGTGGATCGTGCCATTTCGCGAGGATTACGTCAATATTTACACGGCAAGCGAGATTCCAGAGGATTTTCCGACCGCTCCGATTCCATACATACCTTTTTTAGAAATATTCCGCGATGGATCGCGGATTCTATCGCAACGGAAAGTTGTTAAATTCCAAGAGAGATCGATCGTGCGCTTTCGCGATACGGAAAGCGTATCCTGTATTTTCTGGATACGAGGGAAAAGATGCTACATCCTCCCTTTGCGACGAATCGTTGAGAATATCGAAATGAAATATCGAGATTACGAAAAGACGCGCGAGAATAAGGACGGACGGAAATACGTTGGATTTTGAGACGTAAATGGCTTTCACCCTCGAAATCCACGAAAGGCATTTAGAGGATTCACTTCCGTAAATCAAGTATTTTAGAGACTCGATAATTAGGGCTACCAGTGTTATCTAGCTACCCTATGTTTCCGCCTTAATCCTTATAGAATTTTCGAATTTCAGGTTTTGCTCTAATTATCTAATTAGGTCTGCGTCAGCATTTCAAGCGTGAAAAAGGGAATTAGAGTTTCATTATTAAACTGTTAAATAAATCATTCTACCATAAACATACAAAAAAATTGTCTGAAAAAAACCAATATTCATCCATTGATCCTGGCTTGCCGTGCGACTCCGTTTGGAATTATCCTCTTTTACTTTATAAGCTGCTCAATTTTTATGAAACTTATATGTGTAGAATAATTTGATAATATTTTTTTTATTCGAATCTGAGGTCAAAAATAAAAAATTCAAAAAATAACGGATTCAATATAGTGGACAGAATTTTAAAAAATAATTTGATTATCATAAAATTCGGTTTTAGGTAAATTTCAATTGCGAAGTAACATCAAGTTTCCACTTTCGCTTTATTTGAGGCTCATCAGTCTATGTTAAGAACTATCAGTCGTTTTACAAACTGATTCTCAAACTCTGATTATCAACTCTGTGACTCCTCCTTCATGAAAAATACTATCCTTTTGAAATTTGATATTTTTTAAACTACATTCAAAGGGATATCAAAAACATCTAAAACTGAGTTTCATGACCAAATAACCAGGTTATTTTTCCAAAATTTGAATTTAAAAAATTCTGAGAAAATTCCCAGAATTGAATTAAATGACCCCGAAATCTTGAAAGAGTAAGATCTTCCATAAATTTGTTAGAAATTCCAATTCTTAAGGAGTTAAAGAAATCGATTCTATATCGTTATTATTAAAAATTTTGACTTTTGAGATCGTTCATAGGATATTCGTACGCTTGTTTTTTTTTTTTTTTTATATCTTCGTTTAACTTAACGGGTATTTATCAAAAGAAGAAAGTCAATGAATACAATCTAAAAATATAGCTAACGATGGATTCATTCGGCTAACGAAGAATGGTTTCGCTCATGCAAACCGCTTCGTCTCTCTGAGTTTACAAGCCCGGTTATATCTACGATTATATCTACGGTTACTGATTTGCTGGCCGAAGGCGGGTGATTAACCGGCGGTCCTTTTGATGTGGGATAAACAAACACCGGCTGGTTTGATCGCCGCGACGTATTGGCCCGGCCGTAGTCGACTGCGACTAATAAACATACAGACCGGCGACGACGATGACTCCTTCCTTCCTTTTAAGCCGCGGCTCGGCTGGGATACCTTCGCGTATACGTTAATTAAACGTCATAGAGCCACGCGGAAATCGCTGAAGCGAGAACCGATCGATACCTCTGCGGCATTAATCGAATTCCGACGGTCTACCGTGCGTGACGTGCGCCTGCTTGGTCTTCTGGTGTACAACGACATTGGCGCGAACTTAGGTGGGCATCTCTCTCTCTCTCTCTCTCTCTCTCTCTCTCTCTCTCTCTCT
>NW_017304876.1:150738-154339 GCF_001594115.1 Trachymyrmex septentrionalis
TCTCTCTCTCTGCCTCTTGTCTCATAATAATTTATCTGTTATCGACAGGTCGTGTTAGGGTGCAACGAGTCTCTCTCTGAGATGCCCGATCGCACCATTTCAATTATATATGAATGCTGATTGTATTTCTTTATATTTAATTATCACATTAATATAGTTATCGACGTTACAAGCTTGAAAACACTTTGCATGAAGAAGAGTTATATTAGTTCTATTGTTGGTAGTTGGAATTTTTTTCACCTTCTTTGTAATCTTGATTTCCTTTATTTTCTTCCTCTAAAGTTTGAATACGTACAAAGTTTATTTCATTTTACGTGCAGGAAGTGTAAAGAAAAGCGTGCCCGAGAAGTACATTTACTCTTTTTGTGGAAAAATACTTCATTACTTTTACTGTGTTTTTCTTATTTCTGCTTAATTGCACTTGAATATATGATATTTAATTTTACAAAATTGAATTAGTAAATTAGCACAATAATTAGTATAATATGTAAAGATAGACATGTAAAATAATTCAATAAATTTCATATTATGTAATGTGCAGAATACAAAACAGATTTTATATTTAAATTTCTGTTCCGTTAAATTGTTTTCAGTGAAAAAGATTAATTATTTGAAAAACTTTTTTTAGTCACTTTATAATATAAATCATTATTAAATTTTTATTGAAAGACATTTTCGTTCCGCTTGTTATGAATTACGAAGTAATTCGTGAAAATATTAGAAAATACTCTTTTCATGTTGAAGTTAGAAACGTTGTTCTTTAAAAGGTCGATTGAGCACTAACAAAACACATTGTTACTCGCGTTTTAAGTCATTCAATGTTCGCATAAGCTTAAAGACTCAATAGCAAATCAAATGAATTCGACGTTTCCTCGTTAGTGAAACGATTAACATTGTACTAATTGGAAGACAATTAACATTCAAGGATAATTAATTTTTCAAAATTTTTCATACGTCTAATTGAGGAATAAGAGGAGATACGTCGACGGTGACAGGATTAAACCGATGATTTCTGATCGCTTTTCTTCGCGATCGGTGCGCATCTACGAAATAACGATCGCTCGTCGACAAACGGCGTTTCCCGGCCATGCCTCTTATCCAATTATTCGACGGCTATTCATCGGACGTTGACGCTTTATCGAGCGAGAAAAATTTACAGCGCGTCGCGCGTTTTCACGGTACATTGGGGCACACGGGGGTTGAAAGCCCAAGTAGTAAAACAGTCGCGAGGTGGAGACGGAAGGCAGAAGGAGAGAAGGATAATTACCTCGACAGCCGAGCCGAGCCGAGCCGAAGACGGCAGCAGCAGCGGCAGCAATGGGTGGGAAATTGCTCGCTCGCCGGGAAAGAACGTCGCCGCGCGACTTTAATTCATTTCATGAATGAACAAAAGCGGGGCCCTGGGATTGGTCCCAAGAAGTAGCGCGCGTACGTCCGCGCCGCGGAGCGGCTTTCCGACCCGACATTTTAATTAATTCACCATATTTCCTCCATCGATCCGTACGCGACGGGAGTTAATTGCAATCTGGAATAGTTTATAATTAATGAGAGGATTAACCGTAGGCGAGAGAGAGAGAGAGGGGCGCTTGTCGACAGCCAGGCCAGGCGCTCTGGCGATTCTTTCGCGCTTAACCATTTTGTCGTGTGCTTGATTAATGCTCGGCGATTAAGATGCGCCGAGCGGGAGGTGGGGAAAGCATGTTTTTGACGGTACACGCGATACTCGCTCGACGCCGCGTTGTGCTGTTAATTAATTATCTATATAGCGCCTCCCCCCCCCCCCCCCCCGTTCCTCACGATGCAACCTGAAATTACATAATATATCTCATTAATGACTAATGACGCGTATACTATGTACAGGTACGTACATAGAGATATGTGGTAAGTCAAAATTGGGAATTCAAGTTAACACTTTCATGATTCAATCAGAACTTTTAAAAGAATAATTTTTATTAAACGTCACGAGAGACATCAGTTCTTAAAAGAAATAAACGAAAACTATCCATATCTAAATTTAAAAATAAAAAAATTTATGTACTTATTTTTTATTCATATTATTTGTGTATTTAATTACACGGTATAAATTAAAAGATACACCGTTTCTTGCTCTTGGTAGAAAAGAAAAGAAATACTCTACCGTCCAACCACTGTTCACGGTGGTAAGTAAGGATCAAAAAGTGACTGTGACGATGTTTAAAAGCCCTGTTACTTTTGGCTAGCAATTATTCGCTTTAATTAACGGCAAAGGCAGGACGGACAACCGCGTGGAATATCTTTCTCGTGAATATTCGTCTGGGGACGACCGCTACAATTTGACGCCAGCTGCCAACCGGAAGTGGTCTCGGAGACTGGATTCTGCAGTAAACAGTTAGACGAGATCCGTTACAGGAAATGCGCCTGTCCGTCGTGAAATTTCGGAACAAAGATTACGTCGCGCTTTTCGGTTAACGCGAAGATTTAAGAATTAATCGATATGTGACATTTTAAAAAATATTTTATGTGTTTTTTAATTATATAATAGTATAATTCAACAGTATATATATATTGTTGCTGTAAATATTTTTATATATAAATAAATAAAATAGATATCAATTATTTATATTACGCTATATTCGTAATATATCGTTACGAAATGTAAGAGCTAAACTGATGGTATTTTTTTCATATAAAAACTTGCTAGAACAATAATAAGAAGGAATGAAATGGAAAGATAAATAGATTAAAAAGAAATGAAAAAAAAAAACAGAATAATCCGCGTATCAGAGAGCGAGATTGATTAGAGACAGAAACGCCTTGTCAAAGCAGTAATTGCAAATACCTTTTTTTTTTATAGTGTAAAAACTGTTATTTTTGCAAATGTTTTATCCCGCATTTAAAAAATAATTTTGTTAGCTGAACGTTATTTATGTTGCGTCGCAGTGAAGAGTAGCAAATTAAGGGATTAAACGTGCGTATTTCCTGTTGCACGATAAAATAAATTCGGGACGGGAGCAAATTCAATGTGGCGCACGCGTTTCCGGGTGTCGCAGAGAAATAGAAACCGCGGACAATTGCTTAATTGCGCCAGTGACGTCCCGTGTAATCAGGATGCTGTCGTTTGGACGCATTTACAACGCACCTACGCTAATTCGCTCGGCGACACACCACTTTCTCCGGCCTTTCCGCCTCTCCTTTGTTCGTTCCGCCCGAACAGAAAGATCGTATGGGAACATTTTTACTAACGACCAACTTGAAAAAACACAAAGATGTGTGATAAAGAACCCCTATCCAATATTTGTAACGTGCCCCATAAGAAATGTCTTCACCATAGAAGTTTACGATGTAGAAATAAATCCCGGAGCCTCTTCAATTTTACCGATTTGTACATTAGGATTGCCAACTGCATCCGGTTTTGACTTGGATTTTCAGGAGTTTTGTCCAAATGTCCGATTGAGAAATTAAATCGAACGTTATACTATTTTTAAATATATTAATAAAATGAAATTTACATTATGAAAGAAAATAATGTATAAATGAAAATTCGCGGTTTACAATGACGTTTCCTCATTTTAAGTATCTTTTAAAATCTTATATGATAATTTTTTTTTTTTTTTTTATTTTT
>NW_017304876.1:154439-159790 GCF_001594115.1 Trachymyrmex septentrionalis
TAAAATATACGTTTGTTACTTACAAATATATTTATTCAAAAATATATATTTTTTACCTTAACAAATGTTAAATATGTTAAATGTTTTAACAAAATACCTGTGAAAATGAATGTTAAATGTTATATTATGTTATATGTATTATATATGTGCATGTAAAACATATAGTCTAATTTTGTGTTTAATAATATCATATGTTTTACATTAAATATAATTTATTATTTTACTTAAACGTACGTTTACGTTTTCAAAATTATTTGAAAAATAATATTGTTACTAATTCTTTATTAAATTTTGTATCTAATTTAGTTTTATGATTATTATTTATGTCCGGTTAAATTTTTATTCCGAAGAGGAAACATCCGATAATTTAGACTTTTCGATGTGGCAACCGTATATGTATATGTAGGTATGTATAATCCAACACAAAAATTTATAATCGTTGCTTTATTTTAAATATTTAATTCCGTTTTCATCGCCGATAAATCCTGTCGTATGCGATTAAAGCTCGGCAAGAGCGATGCGTATTCCGAGTTTATTAACTTCAATGAAAATAATGAATCGCACGCTAACGTTTTAATCAATGTTTATCGATAAAATTTCAATCATTATCGAATTTGAAATACATGTTTTTTTACTCTCATCTCTCTTTTTCTCCTTCTGTAATGTCGAAGAGTTGTTTAAATAACCACGGAAGAGCTGGATGATAAAATGAACCGCGGAGACGAAAATATTGCGCGTCGTTGATTTACATCGCGTCAATGGCAGTAAATAATATTTTCCGCCGTCGACGAGTAACAGCGGCCGCACGTTAAAAGTCAATATACATTCCGGATTTCGTCCCGCGAAAATATAACACTACGACCGACGTGCGACGGAACGTATTTCACTCGTGGTATTTGCCAGCGGATTGATTTTACGGTAGCGGACTAGAATAGCATTGTACTTCTTAGATTCTTGCGCCACGCATGAAAGTGACGATGTAAAGTATTCTTCGAATACGGCATAGACGAGAACAAAGATACCTTTCCCGAAGGACGAATTTATTTTGGGAGACATGTAATGCACTCTCGAGATTCGCCATTTTATCGTGTATTTTTAGTTTGTCCTTAAATGGGACTCTGATTACTCTTTATAGAGAAGACAGCTGAGGATGGCCTTAATTTATTCGTTAATTTTGAACGCGATGTTCAATTGGCATATTTATTTTCTATGTTTTTATTTCTGTTTTCGTTAATAATTTTCATCCGGCCCGGTTTCTGTCTCACCTCTTTACATATTATCGTAAATTGTAAATCTAAATCTCGCTGTCCATGATGTAAAAAAGTAATTGCATGACAGCTACATGATCGTTTGTGAAATTGAGATTTAAGTCGTGGCAGCATAAAAGCATCACGCGATATCTCGTTTTAATTTGTTTCAGCAAGCTGTGTCAAAGACTTTATTCGATAGGTTTGCGATCGTACGATCGCAACTGCGTAGAAAGAAAATTTTCCATATCTTTATTTAAAAGTTTTGCCTTTTGAAAATTTTGAATAGCTGTGAAAATCTCATTTCGATGAGATAAATTTCAATTTTAAAACGTTACAAACAACTAAAAATAAAAAGTAGAGAAAATTATTTCTCCTAGTTATATTATTTAGTATTATTCTTGAAAAAGTGCAGAAGGGAAATATTTTTCGAAATTGTTTCATGCATTGTAAAAGTTTTCATCACTTTACGGCTACTTCGTAAAAGAGAGATCAATTTTTTAGGAATATTGCGCGTGGTAATCCTTTTTTTTTCTTTTATTAAATATGATAACAACTACTATTCGTTTTTAATCTCGAACCGATCTAAAAAAAAAAAAAAAAAAAAATACCTATTGTAAAATATTGTTCCACTTTAGATTCGTCCATACAGCTTTCAACTCCACTTCACATTTGACATGCTTTTTTCTACAGATCCTGATATGCCACCGTTTTCATAACTGCGTTTTGTGTCCCGCATAAAAGAATGACTCATGCGGAAAAGTATCTTTGAGACAGAGATAAGGCTTCTCCTCTCTCTCCTTCCCCCCTCTCTCTCTCCCAACGACTACAAAGAGATTCTATTACCGGGCGCAACAAAGTAACTCATGACGCGAACGTCTCATACTTGGATTAATAAATCTCGGGAGACTAATCGATCGCCCTGTGTCGCAATTTCCTGCAGGACTCCGGCCGACGTCAGCCCCAATTTGCCAAAATCGGGGCGACGTGTCGCGCAGTCGGCAGACCAATCGCTCGTTCGCTAATGGATTTATGATTTCAGCCATTCGCGCGAAAATGCGTTCCGCTCGCTTCACCGTGCGCGCACACACATTCACGAAGCTATCTCTTGCATATCTGCGCTTGTGTAATGCGCTAAATATGTCGGAAAATTTATTTCCGGAATGAAATGTAAATACATATCGTCGCTAATGTATGTTCTACGCCCGGCAACGATCGGCGTCGTTGCATTTAAATAATTCATCGGGTCGAAACGAAACTAAAAGCTCTGCCATTTAAACTGCATAATCCTTTTTGAATCCATTACGCCAATTACAGTTATATCTTACGTATGCTAATTCATCGATCGTGGATATTATCGAAAATGCTTGTGCCGTCAACAGAGCGTATTTACATCGTTCGTTCGTACCGTGAAAACTAATCGAACCGAGCATCCACGATAAATTAATAAATAAGTCGGATACGACTACGCGTAGCGAAATTGCAACGAGACTCCGCGCTTTAGAAAAAAGAGTCTTTGGAGAACGGTTTTCCGTTTGCGGATCAACGGGAGATGCCGGAAATGATAGGTAACATGGTTTTGTTGGCACCAGCCGTAACTTCCTGTCGAGGCCAGGCCTGAGAAAACGAGCCAATATCTTGTGCCGACAGCTCGGACGGACCTGCGGGGCTGGACCAATTGCCCCGACGTCGGAAGTCGAAAAACTTTCTCCGTGCGAGAATCCGCGCCTCTGAAAAGCTCCGATAACGTGTCCGCGGCTGCACGAAAGAGACCGGCGATCGGTATTTAATCCGCGAGATAAAATCCGCCGTCGAAAAATCTTCGATTGACGTTCGACCAATGTAAAGCGAGTGTCTGACATTTGAAGATTAAAATTCAATTCGAGGTAACCCCTGATCTTTCATAGTTAAAATTCAAACGGAGGTAATCCCGGACTTTTTTTTTTTTGCGGGGACCGTGGGAATTCTGCAACGTTCCGAGGAATTTTTCGCGCGCACGTAAAATATCAAAGGCACACAGGCGGCGACGCTTGTTTGTTGACGCTATATTCTTAGCGTCAAACCTCCACATCTCGCCGGTAGACAAGAGGATGAGCAGTTCCGGGGGAAAGTTATGCAAACGATACTGAAGCGTGGTATCGCATACACACGCGTCCACATATAATTCGCGTCGACTCGGTCGATTTGCGCGGAATTATGCAATTTGCACGCGGGACGTATGGAAATACGCGTTTCCCGTGCGCAGTCACGAAATTGCGGACTCGTGTACTCCATTCTTCATCGTCCTTCGATGATTCGGCTGTCATTGTAGGGTCAGACGTCGTTTCCGGATCGGTCGCATCCCGCCTATACCGAATTACCGATGAAGCATAAATGCAAAATGCAATCTCGCGGATTCATGCAAAACAGTGCGATATGTCTGCACGTTCGCTCGCCTGTCATCTTTTGAAATGAACAGCCAGAGCTATTGACATCCATTTCTGGCTACCAGTTATTTAAATTATTTAATATTGCGATGCGATTTTTTCATGCAATACCATTGATCCACGTTAGAATGTTTTAATCTTTTGACCCTAAGTCCCGTTCCTGCCGGGAATTAAGTCCTTCTTACTCACACTTATCTTGCTTGAATTAAATATACATAACGTAAATAAGGCTCGATTGGCTTCCTGCGAACCGGTCGTATGACGTAAATATCGATGAGATAAATAGATCGTGCGATTACGCAAGGCTCGAAGGGGCAAAAAAAAAGAACTTTCCATCGATTATCTATCACTATGTGCAGCTGCTCAGAAACATGAAGAGTCTCCTTGGATTATGGTTACAACTTGAAATAAGAACAAACTGTGAATATATCGGCCTACCGATATATATTCATAGTTTGTTCTTATTTCAAAACCGTCTTGAGTAATGTCTTAAGATGCGTAATGTCTAATGCGGCCTTCTGATTGAGTTGTAACATCTTGATACTTGAGACAATCTTACAGACAATCTGTCTGTAATAACCATTACCTAAGTTTTAAGTCTCAAACTGTAAGAAATTGACCGATCATAATCGGTCCTATTCTTCTCACATTCGATTGTGATCGGTCAATTTCTTACGAAAGGCTTAAGACTTGGAACTTAGATAACGGCTTATTGTAGAAAGCCCATTGAATATAAGAATCGACTATGAATACCGGCCCTAAAGCTTTATGTGATTTATATCCACGACGGCCAGAAATTGGTCTGAGATCTTTAAGATCGAAAGTTAACAAATCACACTTGAACAATTCGATCACATAACCAAAACGATCGATCAGTTTTTCTTCATCCGAGATTTCGGACCGATTTCCAGCATCGTGGACACAAGAAGCTTAATGATTACCTTGCGATACCACAGACCGTAACACGATATCTTTGTGAAACCGAGGTTGCAACGTCCGGTCTGGCCTGCGTAGCGTAAACGCGAATGCCTCGGTCGGCGGGTTTATTCAAAACGACGCCGTTCTCTTTCCTTCTTCCCTTCCTCTCTATTCACGTCCCATGGTCTTCTATGAAAGCGGTAATTACGACCGCTGAAAGGCGTATCGATTTCGTCTCGCAGGAAGACCGCAAAGCGCCCCGCGGAATCGCTCGCGATATCTTAGCTCTAGTTTTCAACCGGAAATGATACCGAGGAAATTACAACCGACGCCATTCACGTTCGAGACCCAGACAGAACGTGATGAGCGACGTGCGAATTACATTTTCACTCACGAAAACGGCACGCAATGGAGTTCGATTATGGGAAACATCCATTAGCTTGACTTCTAATTATCCGATCGTTCTATTACTTTCCTATTTATACACGAAGTAGGGTGCCTGCATTATGCACGATTCGCATTGAATTTTTCTCGCGATAAGAAACGGCTTTCATGTTAAGAACACATAAAAAAGAGATTTAACGAGCTATGAAAAGTTGCGGGTTAAACGATGGAAAGATGTTCGCGATTTCGCGGGAATTTAAAGTATTTTTATAATACTTATATATAATAGACACTAGTTTTACGAGCGTTTGAAAAATTGTTTCCTTTAGTATATTTGAGTTTTTTTTTTTTTAATTATCCAAGTCACGACTTTTCA
>NW_017304876.1:159890-161636 GCF_001594115.1 Trachymyrmex septentrionalis
ATAGTATATTTGAGTTTTTTTTTTTTAATTATCCAAGTCACGACTTTTCACGGTTTATCATTAACTCTTTTATACGTTTCTAAGGTGGAACATACTGCTATCAATAGTTACCAAATATTTTATCAAATTTTATCGACTGTTCTACTAAATGCACTGTAACTTAAATTTGCAATGTCAAATTGCACGATCTAACCTTCAATTATTTTCAATCATTTCCGTAGATCCACCGCTCCTATTCAATACGTCGTTAATTCGACATAAAACAATTTAAATGAAGAAAATATATTAAATTTGATTACAATTTAGTTCATTATTTGCTGCATACGTTAATACAAACGATGTTTGCTTTGAAACTAACCAGAAAATTAATTTACATTTTGACATATATGAAAGTTGTATAAAAAAAATAAGAAAATGTTATTTAACTTAAGAGAGATTGAGTTATCATTACTCCCCTTTCATCATATTTAATAGTCCACTCTACGAAGTAACGTGTTATTGCGTGATATTTTTTTCGATCAAAACACGTTTATTAAAAATAGTAAAACGTACACGAGATATCGTACACAGAGTGTCGCGAGATTACTACTTTTCGTACATTTCATATGAGAAATAATATTGATGGTAAATGCTTTACTGAACCGTCAAAGCGGATCACGTTCTCGAATGGCCGACAAAACCAAAAAGGAACAGCGATGACGTCAGCAGTGGCAGGAATGCGATAGCCATTACTTACTACCTACCACGGCACGGGAGTGATATGGGAGTCCTTATGGTAAAGGCAAGCTCGTATCCAGCGACGAAGCAGGCGGTTGATGAGAGAAAGGGGGGAGGGGGAGGGAATGCGATTTTTTTCCTCATACCTCGAATCGACCTTTAAGGGGCAATGTAATTTGCAGCGTGCGGTCGGTTGCGCGCTGATGGCACTGCAATAAGGGGTCGCCTCTCTCGTTATTAATGTACGTAATTATGCCTGAAAACGAGCGTGTCATAGATTATACGACGACGATCGCGCGCGCGTAACGTTATGCATGGGCTCGAGTTCCTTTCACGGGCGAATAAAAAGAGTCGTCGCGCCGCGCGCGTCGTGTTAATAACGCCGTGCGTAATGTCGCAACCGCGCAAGAAATAAACATATATAACTTGTTCGACTAATTGATTCAATACGGCCTTCGATCGACTTACAGCGCGCTCGCGTCGTTAGAAAATCTCGCCGCAAGAAATCGCGACGGCTGCGTTTCTTGCGAGCGGCGAGCCTTCATATACACGGGGGTCGTCGACACGTTGCGCGAAGAGAGAAACGGAAAGATAAAGAGAGATAGAGAGAGAGAGAGAGAGAGAGAGAGAGAGAGAGGGAGGGAAACATCGCGGCAGAGAACTTGTAGTCAATTGGCTAGCCCGAGAACCCCGTAGGACGACGTTAGTTGATTATGGCCTTCGCGTAGGTCGTGTTCCTTTTCGCGTGGTGCATTTCGTACCGCTCGCTGGTGAACACCCCCGCCCGTAAGAATAATGACAGCGCACGTGACGGCGCTTCACGATCATTATTCTTCGCAACACCGATGGACGTTCGCGTAGGGGTACCTAATCGATTTTCATACAGATACTTTGCGAGCCGACATTGCGGATATATTCAATCGTGGCCGGATGTGTTTTTGCTCATATCGAGGATATTCGCGATTTGAATAAGGTTCTTAGCAGGATTGGGTAAATTAATTTTTTTTTTTTTTTTTTTTTTTTTTTTTT
>NW_017304876.1:161736-178315 GCF_001594115.1 Trachymyrmex septentrionalis
AAGTTAACAGCCTTGAAAAAAATTTAACTTAATTAAAATATAAGTTAATCCATAATAAAATTAATTGAGAGTTAAATTAATAAAAAAAGCCATTAAAAAGTTAAAAGTTAAATTTGGTTTGAACGAACAAACAAAAAAAAAAAGAAAAAGTTTGATTCTTTTCAGAGTTGGGTGGTAAACTAGTTGAAACGTCAAAAGTTAAAAAAAAATGTTAAAAAGTGAATAACTTTTAACTTAACTTAGTTCATTTTAAATGCATTAATTTTCAACTTAATTTAGTTACTTTTAAACTTTAATTTATTAACTTTTTTTAAATTAACAATTTTTCTATCTTCCTTAATGCTAATATTTTTAACTATAAATTTGTAGTGAAATAGCGCCTTAATGATATATATATTATTAAATTTTAATAAAAATATTAGATTAAGTGAACTAAGAAAGTATAGTAACATTAATCATAATCAATTACAAGTGATTAACATTACACTATATTTTCTCTCTTAGTTTACTTATTTTCTCACTTAATTTACTCATTTTATTAAAGCTTTATAAAACATAGTTACAAATTTGTATATGCATTTCTTATTTATTTTTGTTTTCCAAGTTCGAAACCAACGTTGCGCCTTTTATTGTAAATGAGTAGTTTTCTTCTTGGGAGAAACTGAACTCCACTACGTTTCTCTGGTAACAATGCCACGTACTGCTCGTCTTGTGCGACTTTAGAGAAAAGGTTTTTAATGTATTCCTTAAAGTTATCTCAACATTGATTAATTAGTCATGATATAGAGTGCTTTATTAAAAAAAAAATGTTTGTCTAAACTAGAAAAATATAATTGTTCTATTTGCACGAAGTCCAATTAACTACTCACTGTAGTTGAGTCATTATTTCACTACCAATTAATAGTACAATTACCGTGACGATATTTTTATAACATTTACCACTACTTCAGTTTCTATTTTACTTTGTGAAACCAGGTTTACTTCAATTGTAAAAGTTGCCAAATTTATAGTTGCCAGAACTATTTCGTTTTCTCTCACAATCAGTGCGGTTGTATGCGTGCGGTTCGAAAAAATAAAACTAATAATGAGCAAGTCCAGTCATGCAGATGAGCTGCTAGACACCCGTCCAGACAGGGTCAGCTTCGTTTTCTTTTCTCAATATCCGTTCTCGCAAAATATTCCAATTTCGATGAATAACTCAGTTCGCTCAATCGAGTTTCGACAGACGGAACTCAGGGAGAACTCGGGGGCGGGTCCGGCCGACGTGGCAAAGAGAACGCTTTTCCAGCGCGACGGACGGGACGCGCGGCCGACAATATTTCGATTTTCATTTAGACACGACGCACAGCGACACTTCGGGCGAAACAGGAGTTTTAATTAAAGCCACAATCCCCGCGGATCCCCCTCCGATATTCAAATCGGTAATCCGCATCTCGCGCCGCGTCGCGCAGCCTCCGTCGCCGGTGGCGGCGGCAGATGGCCGGGCTTCGTCATACACCGAGAAAAAGGTGTCTACGTTTCTGCGACGACGTTGCAGACGGCCACAAAACGTAGCCGCGTAGACCACGACGTCGGAAAGTTTCGCTAAAGGCGGTTAATCGCTAAAGGATTATCGGGACGTCGGGTGAGAACCAGACGGGAGTCTGATCTCGAGTACGATCGAGATCTGAGAAACTTTCGTTCGACGTCTTTCATTCGATCTGATCCTATTATTCCGTGATAGACGAGATGTAATACTTCCACTGATATTACGTGATAATGACTCTCACGATAACAATTGATAATTTTGCTAATAAGACGAACAACAATAAACATGCGCGTTATTGTATACGTTATCGGTCGTGAACTGTTACTTCTATCAGGCAAGAACGATTAGCCAAATCATATCCTGAAAAGTATTTGACGGCTGTATCATCGTAATTAAATCGCTCAGTTGCCTTGGCGGGAGATAGCTCATAAATCATCCCGGTAACGTCTGCGATCGACGGCATTTGTGTTGGACAGGTAGGACTCAGGCTTATGGCAGTAAAATGGATAACATCACGAAGGGTTATAAATGATAGAATGTATTATATTTCGTTCGAACTATCTTTATGATACATCTCGTCAAATAAATAGAAGTAATTTCATAAATTGTTTCCTAGTTTTCTTCAATGAGCAAAAGAAATCTTGACTAACGCAGTCTTACAAAATTTGTTATCTTTATTTGATTAAAAAAAAAAACACACACAAAAGCTTGCACTTTACAAATATATACAGATAATATTGTAATTATATAAAATTATTTGCTTAGCGCGCGATACAATTGTTGAAGAAAGATGTAAGATATTTCGAATATTAGTTATGTAATAATAGAGAATGGCGTTTTATAAATTATGTGTTACTTTCATTTTACTCGCGCAACATTTTTTTTTTCTAGTTTTTGTAATAATGTTTAATGTTTCCCTCGAGTCAAAAGACAAAAATTTTACTCACCGAATGTAAGGTTCATTGACAGGAATACTTGCACCACGTAGCATCAAGGACGTGTTAAACTGCGAACTACGAACGCTCCCTTAAAGCTGAGAACAGGTACTTGAGAACAATCACGTTTTCAATCGTGCAAGCTGGTCTAACTTCGGCGCGCAAACTTCATCCCTCAACGTAACTTCATCACCGGGCTGGGTACCACCTTGTTGGAGTAAATGAGCGAAAGAAGCGGTGAAACGGGAGGGACAAAGAAAGAGAAATCGTGAGTACGGGGCGAGAGAGAGAGAGAGAGAGAGAGAGAGAGAGAGAGAGAGAGAGAGACCGATCGGTCGCACGAGGCGAATGCCAAACGATCGAGCGAGAATTTATCGGTAGACGTTAATCGCGTCGCGCGGAAGAGAGAGGAACACGAGAATGGAGGATTTCGAGGACGTTTTCACCTCTTTCATTGGTATCAGTCGTGGGTGAGGGAGTTACCCACGTCTTCTTTGCTCGCCGCTCACATGTCGCCCACATGTTCGACTTCTTCCTGACCGCCGCCGCCGGTCGGTTCTTCCTGTTGGACGACACGAACTTAATTTCGCCGGAGTGATCCTCCGGTGATCCTTATCGAGCCGGGCGATTCAGCTGACATTCTCGTCGAAGGCGGCGATATAGGCAGACTCTTAAAACGTCTGCTACGGCAATCCGGTTATCTTTTTCCCCACCGAGGAAAACGAGCGCCATTAGTTGACGAAAAATGGATTTTCCGCTAACTTTACGAGTAAATTATGCAAAGTATATATACTTGCGACGAAATAGAAAATAGAGACAACTAATCCTTTGTTTGTAACTTTTTAAATGTTTGTGGCAGGAGAGACACCGGGGCTTATAATAGATTCATTTTTTTCGGTTTCAAATTTGTACAGACGAAATTGAGAGACTTGTCGGAAAAATGAATTCTACGCCAGTTACCACATACATTTGACTACTTGATAATATTTTGATAATAAAGGGAAACTGATATGAAAAAAAAAATGCATTCTTCTAATGCGTTCCGTCTGATTCAACCTGGGACCGGAGTAATTCGACTAAGATTGATGAAAATAAAGATTAATGTATTTTAAGCTGCATCTTTGGCTGCATATTAATAAAACTTTTATAAAAATATATTTTAAACGCAAGCATCGCTTCGCAGGACAAAACGATGCTTCTTTTTGCAAAATTCGTTCACTTCGTGCAAAAACACGAGCCTAGTTTTCGAGATTGGACATAAGGGAAACTAAATTTATAACATTTACCACTGAGGAAAATCTCCTTAAAGGAATACAATTTTGAGTAAGCACTACAAGAGTCGTCACTAAATGAATCATACAGTTCCATGCTGTGGTTAGTCTACTATCCCCATTTCGTTCATTTTTTAAAAACGATATACGATAACGACACATAAACAAAAAAAAATCTGTTGGATTTTGTTAAGTAAGAACTACACTTACTATCTAAGCAGAAATCACATATCTCGTACAATCATATACGATTGTAAAATCAAAATTTTAAGAATAAAAATATTTACTCAGGTGTACGATTTTTTAAAATTGTGGCATAACTTTTAATCACAGACGTGTTCTCAACAAGATGTTACAGCAGACTGAACAGTCTGGCAGTCGCTGCTGCGTGCTCAGCCACGTTTACGTTTCGCGCGTTTTCTTTTTAACGTAGCCTCGATTATTCTATCGTACTTACCCCCCTATAGTCAACTGACCCCGGTCTCGCCTGCTCAAAAAATGTTTCTAAAATTTATAATAATACCCTGTTATCTTCCAGCTCGTCGGGAAATTGTCATAGTATTTTAAGTAACAAACGGATAATTGACTTGAGCTTTTTGTTATTCTGGCGAGGTAAAATTCGATAAATGATCACGACAGAGCCAATCGTTTGCGTTCATACTCAGCCGCTTAGCATGCGCGCGGTCGCATCGCCGTCACTTTCCATAATTAAATGACACATCCGTTCAATTACCGGTTAATTCCATTACTTGCGCGACTAATTCGTTATTGCCTTTCGATTTCCGCTCACGCACCGCCCACGTGAGCACGATTTCTCGTATCTTCTCCTCCTTTCGCCCCACCGAGTACCGAATACGCGTCGGCCGAGCTTCGTCGCATTGCTACGACGACGATAGATTGCCTGCTGGGACGTTCGCCCTCGATAAATTTAATAATCCCGGCTTTCATCGGCGATTTTTATCTACGCTGAAGAATCGATCTGTTTTGTCTTCTTACAAAAGAGCAGCCCTTGACAAATGGTCGCCGTAATGCACTGCCGACACTTTCAGTTATCCGTACGACTTTATTTAACAAACGACTGAATGCTGCGAACTAATACATCATTTTTCTTGTTATTTCATGCTCAGTCCCAGTTTTCCCTGCACGAACCCCAACCCCCGCCGAAGATCGCATTTCTCTCTTTCATCTCGTCGCTCTTTTTTCCTCGCATCGAAAGCAAATAGTATTTTTACTTCAGTGGTATCCCTTTTTTACTTTCGTAGTGAAGAAAGAGGTGTGTACCAGCTGAAGCTTTAAAAGCGCACCGCTCCTTTTGCGCTTCTCTTATTTTGTCTAGAAAAATAAAGAGAATAGAAGGAACGTCTCTTAAAATAGTGAGCTGCGAATGAGATCTGAGAGGGACAAAGTGAGCACCTCACGGTATTTCCGATCGACAAGTGCATAACTGTATCGCGACTTTTTCGTCGTATCGTCCGATCTACCGATGTTCCCGTTTATTTTTAAGTTACTTTCAAGCAGCGACAATTTCGAGACGGGACATCCGTCTCGGGGGATAAGACAAGAAGAGGAACAGTCTCGTCTCGGTTTCCTCCTCAGCCAGATAAGAGAGATTCTCAGAAGGACGTTACTCGGGATCATCGTTCGACCCGCTTAAATGCGTCGCAAATATCAGCAAGAAATTCACCGACGCTCGTTCTGCTTGCTAGTGGAACTAATCGACCGACAAAACGGAGTAACGGAGTCGAACCTAGCAAACCCGCCACTGGTATTCATCGGTTCTTCCTAGGCGTTCTTTCTCCCGTGAAGGTTTTTTTTTTCTTGAGAATACCGTGAGAAAAAGCCGAGGCTTACGTTTCTTATTTCTCGAGAAATGTTATTTCTGAGGAAAGGATAAAATCTATTTATCGGTGAGTTTCTTGCAAATATACGCAGCTGTATACATTATTTTTTGCACGAAATGTTTAAAATATTTGTTTTCCTGTCGCTATTTTCGTTACAACGATTATATAGAGGAGAAGAAAAATATTTCCATTGAAAAGTCACACACTGCGTCATCGAATTTAAAGCCGTGTACATGAAATATGTGTAAATAAAGAAATATATAATTTCTGGATGTTGCACACTGAAAAAAATGCACTAGATTTTAATAGTGCCCAACTAAAAAAATATACGCTAAATATAAAGATACATTTATTTTATACAAAACCTTTAATTCAACCATCATTTCTTTTTGTTGAGTAAACATTTATTTACTGTAAGTAAATGTTCAGTCGGCACTATTCGGATAAATATTTATTAAAATTCCAAATATTTTCTTCTCAGTGTATGAACATTTTTTCTCAATCACAAGTAAGTCAATCAGACAATAAAAATAATCGGCATACGATTGATAAGTGTACAGAAAAATTATTGAATTAGAAAACGCTGAATTTTAATCAATCATACTATCAAATCTGTTGCTGGAACGCTGAAGAAAATATATACAGAAAGATATTGTATTCAGAATAAATCCGTTCCAAATATAAAGGTTTTCAAGAGTTTCGCTCGGGGGAGATCCTCCTGGAGAACTTCGGCGAACGTCAGATTATAACGAGAGAACGTCATGAATGCGTAACCGGGTGGCTTGGTGGTGCCGCGGCTTTATGCAGAATATAATTCCTCCGGTAAATAATTCCCGCGGTCGCGATATCTCGGATACCCCCCCCCGTCGTCTTCAACGACTGCGCAGACGACCGACCGCCCCCGTCGAAGCCGGGGGATACTTAGAGAGAAGTCGCTTCCTAAGCCGGATTTGGGCCTAATGGCGTGTGCAATTATTCCACTCCGAAGGGAACCAGCCGATCAGACACGACCGTCCCATCCCATTCCGTCCCGTCCTGATGCGGCACGACGCGGCGCCGGTTTCTCATCCGGTCCGACGTTTCGTTAATGGCGAGCAAACTGCACCGCCAAACTTGCGCATCCGCTAAATGCGGAGGCGGAGAAGCGCGCTCGTAATCTCTTTCCGCGTGACGGACATGCGGCTCGTAAAGACGAACCGCGCAACAGATCTGGAACGGGAGATTCTCCCTTCGTTCCTTTCGCTCGGTGGGACCACCGAGGTGGATATCGATGCATCTGGATTTCTTGAGTGATCCGCTATGAGCTTAATGAAGATCACATATTTATTTATACGACCTAGATACGTGCACATGGTATGTCATTCAATATTGAATCATATTTCGCTGTGTCGAATTCGTTTACATTGAATGTTATCGCATACGGGAAAATGTGAAATTAATTCCTGTTTGAATGCGAATAATAAACTGCAAACTTATTTAGATTTTATCTTATCTAATTGTCGTAAATTTGAGTTTGTTCTGTTTCCAATATTTTCATGAAAATACACCGAAGGAAAGTTTATTTACAGAAGCAAACATTTACTTGCAATAAATAAATATCTACTCGATACAAAAATCATATAGTTAAAATCAGATTAATTAGTGGTTTTTGCATCAAATAAATGTGTTTAAATTTTGTTTTATGTAAGTGAATTAAAGTTGGATTTTTACCGCTATTTATGTTAACTTTTTAATTTATTCACATTTGTATTACACAGTAAATGGAACAGTCTAATGGAACATGTACAAGAAACCTTATAGAAACAGTTCAATTTTGACAGTCATGTAAGTTTTTTTTACCACTTTTCGCATATAATCTCGTGTTAGCATTTTTAAAATTATTTTTAACCTTTTGATCGATCGTTTTAAAACAAAAAACCTTTTTCTTTTTAGTTAACTTAGTAATTTAATGACCAAGATTAACTCGGACATCACCACCGCGGTTTTTCTCGCACTTTATATATTATTAGTTTATTCTCGTATGCGCTATCATTATGTAATTTTGTTAATATATTTTTTTTTTACTGAAGAGGACCGTAAGTCGAAACGTATACGTTTAATATTCACTTTGAATAAACGGTACAAAAACGGTACACACTAATAACCAGTGTTGGCTCAAATTGGCATTTGATTTATTATTTTGTAGAATTTTTTTTAGAGCCCATTGATTTTATTGTAAATAAATGTATGTTTATATTTAGTAAATATTTCGAATTATTTAAAGAAACATTTATTAAAATTTAGTATTTTTTTTTTTTAGTGTATTTTATACCTCATACATCGTTTGTGAGACATAAACCAAAAGCATTTTCAACAGATATCGATTTGTAATTTGCAGCTGCTCTTATTCGATTTCGTTTGATATTTGCGATTTAAATTCTTAGCGGTTCGCTGACTTCCAAATGTTTTCGTAGCGACCGTATGGTAACGGTGATGGAATGCGTCTCGATTGAGATGCAAAACGAAAGGATAGGAAGATCGATACACGGTGCCATCGCAGTATCATTTATTGAAAGTCACTTGAGCTAATGCGTTTCTTTCATATATTTCTTACAGAGCAATTTCAATGCGGTTCGAATTGTATTAATGCTAATCAATACTTGCAGCACGTTGCATCGAGAATTGCCGCACCCTCTCACTCGACTTTGCCGGATGGCATGCCTGCAATTTCGACGAGAGAGCTATTACTAAATACTTTCGAAAAACTTTTCCCATCTCCTCTGTTTACCTCGGGTCCGCTTAACAATCCTCTTTTCATCGCGAACATCCGTTGTGGTTGTTCGTTCGAGTCGTGAACGCGCCTCTTGCGCGGCTTGGTTAACATCCATCTGTCAAATGAAAATGTTGCGTCTCGCTAGACACAACTTAAACGAATCTTCATGTAATCTCACGGAGCACTTTCGGAACCGCAAACGGCAAGTCGCCATTTCGACTCTTCCGCCTCTCTCTCTGTCATCGTTCCACGGTGGATGATTTGCAGCTGCAGCAACACGCTCGGACAAAAAGCGAGGAAAGCAGCGGGGGAGCAGCACGGAGCGACGCGATTCCGTCCTTGGTTTTATCGCTCGTAAAGTTGGGTCCGCGGCAGCGGCGGTGGCAGACACGGATCGTATAAACCCCGCTCCAACACCCTCCTCGTTCTCGTTGCTCGTAACTCTTTCCGATCTTCCTTTAGACGCCCACATGCACTACCGTCGACGATGAAGTACGGAAGCACAACGGAGCGGAAGTCGAAACGGGCAAGTGCTCGTTAATACGCGGCCGCGATAAAGCGGCGCCCTTGCATCAAGTATTCCCGCTGGTTCGACCAAGCGAACAATTCAAGGCTGTTCCGACAGCGAAAGCGGCTGTTGCAACAGCAACGCGCGTTATTCATCGGAATATAATCGTGCGAGTAAATTAATATCTCTCCTCACTCCCGCTGATCGAACGATCGTTACAAGATGGAAGGAATACTGGGGAATCGCGCAATTTATACTGTAAAGCAAAAAATAATTGTTTGCGGTTCTAAGAAGAGATATTCTTATGGGGATAATTGGAAATTTCGAATTGTTGAACAATGCGAATAGGAAATAAGAAACGTTTCCTTTGTTTGCAAAAAAAAAGAAGAGCAATGATTTCATAACGAGTGTACCTACTCTAAATTCTTTAGAGTGGAATCTCACTCTGAAAAAGTGAGAATTGAGCCAGTGTCGAATAAGAGTGGCTCAATTTTTAATCTTAAAAGTTTTACAGAGTACACGGATTTATAAAGCGATCACGGATAAATATGTGCCAAGAACACACGAGCAGGTATTCTTCATTACATCGCCTCTATCAGTATAATCCAGCCAATTATCAGTATAATTCAGGAGAAATGGTCTAACATTGACGCTAACCGCAAATCCGCAGAAGCGACGTGGCGCTCAATCGACTGAATGTCGAAGGAGGGGTCCTTTGATGAGGCACCATGCGCGCCGGCGGGACCATTCAACTCGGACACCCACCCTTTGACCCGCCATTTACACCGGTGGATAGTGTCGATGTAAATGGCCATTAGACTGCCATGCTAACCCGCAAAACCGACATACGTGCGCGCGCGATTGGCTGGAAGCCGATTTTCCTTGACGATCATCGCTGACAAGATCGTCGCCGTCGGGTCTGGAATGCCGACGATAAATCCATAACGCCCAGTCATGCTAATCGATCACAAGTCTGTACGCCACTGTTCTGACAGGCATTCTGGTACGTTCAGGTACGTTTTTTTTTCGGAAAACTTGATGGAAAACCTTTCTCAACCGGCAGATAAAGGATCCGTCGCGTCGCCAGTATCGCAGAAATTTATTAGGATTTACACGAGTCTTCAGGAATGACGTCAGATTTATTGGGCCATTGTTCACGCGGTATCCGCGCGATTTCCCGATTTCGCCGTGCAGTTTCAAAAACTTTTTTGATCAAAACAGTTTCCGATTCTTTTACTTTCCTGTACTTTCTTTCCATTTTCAACGAGGTATCTTCGACAAAAGAACAAAACATATAATAATATTTAATAATGACGTTATAGGGTAACTGTCCCAATTACTGTGTCTGTCCCTGTTAGTGTGCTTTTGTATTTCGATAAGCCATAGAGAAAACTGGCACGAAATAAATAAGAAAAAATATTTTTTCTTGTTAAGTTAAATTATTAATGCATACGATACCGAAGATAATATTTTATTTTTCGAGTATTAAAGTATTTAAAATATTTTTCGAAAGATATGAGGATATTTATGTGAATCCAGTAATACGTACTGCAAAATTTTAAGCTTGTCCCTATTAATGTGCCCTGTATTAGAGCTGAGAACGTTGTGTGTTGTAAGTGTACATTGAAATAAATATAATTGAAATAATGATTTACGTAATATTAACTTAAACAATTTGCTTAAATTTATTATCTGTTTTAGTAACTACATATGTTAAAATGAGTCAAATGTGTGTGGATAGACGCACAAATTGGGGGGCATATTAATAGGGCCATCGTCGTTTGGAGGACTCACTAATAGGGACGAAAACATGTTTTTTATTTTTGTCAAAAACGTTATAAAGTATTAACATTTTTTATATTAAAAAAATATTATAAGAGAAAGAAATAGTTGAAAAACTGATATTGATTGCAAGCAGATAAAATTGAAGCTACAATATTTAATAATTAATTCAGTAATAAGCAAATTGGCTGAAAGGCACATTAATTAGGGACAGTTACCTTATATTACAATATGTTAAGATTTAATATAATATTAATATTATTTCTAAAGAACTATAGAATCCTCTGATATATCTTTCTCGTCTTTCACTTTATAAAATATTTCTTTATTCCGTTATATGTTACCACATTCAGCCATATCGCAAAGATAGAATCTAATAAATGAACCTCCCATATACTAGAAACGATAGTCGAGCTGCTTGATAAGCAATTCAATGAATGCCAGCAATGAAATTTGTATCGTATCCATGATTCCTGTAATAGAATCTAAACAAGACCGAAATAATTATCCCTCTGGCCGAAAGCGGAAACTCGAGGAACTATTGTATGATTAGAAATTTCGAATATTCAGTTGCCACAAAACCAGAAATTAGGGAAATCAGGGAATAGTAATTTACATTGCTATATTAAATTGATCTCTCAATAAAATATCTCGTTAAACAAACGATTTCCAAATCGGGGACGAAAATATAAAAATTCGAAAATATTGAAATTCAGGGAAAATCGTGAAAGTTCTGGAAATCAGGGAAAAGTTAGAGAATTTTAGAATGAGGAGTTTGTGATAACTCTGATATTCTCAATAGTAAATTTAATGTGCATCAGCATGCGTTAGAGTACAGTATTAGTGTGGTACACTCGATAAAAAAAAAAAGAGAAACAAAGAGTATCGCTATCTGTCTGCGTCATTGGATTCGTATTAAAAAAAAAATCACGTTGCTTTCGAAGAAGGATAAAACGCTATAGACAGACAATTCCGCGGAAAGAAGGTCGTTTAGGACAATAATTCCGCGGGTGTGATTGAATTATAACGCGAACAAACTACCGCTGCCGTTTCGTGTCATCCATCTCGGTTGATCGTTCAATCTTCTCTCTCCCTTGCTCTTTCCCTTTCAAACCCCCTACCGACCCTCTTTCGCTCGCCATAAACTCCGTCGCGCCCGCCACTACTCTGACCGCCCTCGCACACTACTGTTCCGTATTTGCGGCCCTTCATTTGCAGATAACCACTCGTGGAAACCACGGAACAATCAGCCGTGCCCTAGAGTACATCCTTCTATTTGTTTCCTTCCTTCCGTCCGTCCTGCCTTACTTCCTTCCGTCCCCCCGTTCTTCCTTGCTTCGTTCCTGCTGCCTTTTCTCATGCTGCCTTTTCCTTCCGTCCTTTGCGCTCTGCTTCTGTCAGTCGACACGTGGGACAAGATTAAAGGGAAACACAAAGGAAAGTATAGCCGGTATTACCGGTTAGTGGACATCGAATCGTCGCTCTTGCATTATTACGCGAGTCACGGAAGGGAGCGTTACGGTAGAATAATGGTAAAATTAAGGGGGTAAAATATTACAATGAAAAGTACAAAAATATAAGAAGAAAATTACAAGTCTAGACAGAGAATAACAGGGATGTGCCTTACTTAAGCACGTGGCCAAGTTCAGGGTTAAACAGAAACTGTCTGTGTTGCGTGTCATTACCAGACACGCAGGGATAACGAAGGGTGTATTGTGATAAGACTTAGGGTCTGTTTCGTGTTCAAACTTTTTATGTAGCTTATATTCACTCTCTTTCATATAAATAAAAATAAAACGAATAATACTGTCTGAAAAAAAAAAAACGTGTATAATAAATAATTTGGAAGAATAAAGTTAATATTGTATCTTTATGACATGGAAAATACGTGAAGGTATATTATATAATCTAAGACACATCACACTTTTAAAGTAAAGCTACGACAAATTGACAAAGAATAAATTTATACAATCACACAACGTATTATATTCTACTTAAACTTTTTTTTTTAGATAAACCCCTCAAATCGTTGGATTCTTAATTATATTTATAAGTCGTCCCATCACGAATTAGTGTTAGGAAAATCTCACGAATTGCACCAAACATTATCTATCGCGAATGCGATGCACTCGACGGCCATGAATCTCAGGTCGTAAAAGCGCGGTCGTAAATTCGCGATCCCGCGCTCCAGCATTACACGTGTAGAGCTGTATGCCGGTTGCCCCGAACGATTTTGCATCTTCGATAAGAGAAAGGGTAGCCGTTGTTCTCGAAGATCGATGTTCCGGGGCGCGCGCCCCCGAGACGAGAGAATGACACCGCATAAATTCTCACCCTCGTCCCGTATAACGCGGGATGACGTTTCGGGATACTCCACTCCCGCAAACCAGCTGCACTCGAATCGAGACCCCACGATGAGCTATGTCTTTCATTTCCTTTCCCCCGAAGTCCCGAGCTGGCTCCTCTCTATCCGCTAAATGGACAGCAGGAGTTCGATAGCGCCGCAAAGTCTATTTTCGATATCGCGCCTCATACTTCATAATTAAGCGAATCGATAGATTCGATAGGGAAGATCTATGAAATAAATAATCCATAAAGATAACGATAACGTTGATGAATTTTATCGCTTGTTCTTGAAGAAAAGAAAATCGAATCGAAATGAAAATTAATTGTGAACTTCGTAATCGGGAGGTGATTTTTTTGTCAACTCGATTAGCCTTAAAGCGTCTCGCGCGAAAATGAAGTTATTACAAAAATAAATTGTATAATCTCGATTCTTAAATTAAATTTACATGACGTAATTTCAACTTTTTTTCTATAAAGGGCAAAATTTCGAAGTTTCATTCCTTCGTGGTAATTACGTACGCAAAAAGTCTCTTGTGGACTGATTTACATCACGCTGACGCACATCGCAAAAAAAGTGAACACGACCGTAGTTCGCGTAGACGACATACTGTAATAATATTTTTGGTAGGCATTATAATATTGACAATCCATCCCTCTAGGAAGTGGCATATGCCGCACGTGGCAATACAAAAGATGGCTCGATTCCCTGTTTTTCGGACGTCAACGCTCTACGGGACAGCCAGCCGCCGGTCGTGGGAGGGAGGATTGTCGCTCCTGTAACTCTCGGTGTTTGTTTTCCTTCTGGTCCCTCCTGTTTTTCCTCCATTAGCGACTTTACCACCCCCGCCTGTATGCCTCCCTTACGGCTCTCCCTCACTCGAGCCGCCGTCTTCGTCGTTTTCCTCGGTTACCCCACGTCAACAAACACCTGACAACTTCCCGTGACTATCGTCAGAACGACTTCTCAAGTTGCTCGTAGACAACATGCCATCCCTTACGGCTTCTCCCTCGATTTGCTCGCGTATAAAATCCGCATATCGAGTGTAGAATTGCCTCCTACCTTCTTTCACGGTATATATCAAGCAGTCTCTTTCTATCGACGGCAATTTATACTTTCAAAGATGAGAAGGTAACATATGTTCTGTAATAGCTCCCGGGAAGCTATTGTAAGATGCTAAACATCTTGCCACATACTTTTCAAAAGCCAACTATCTCATTATTTTTTTAATACCTAAAGTGCCTTTCTTTCTCCCTTTATCGATACATTCATATAATGCAGAATTTAATTTTTGCTTTGTTATTAAATTTAAACATTAATTTCTGGAACTTTAGAGTACAGATATTATATATTAGATATTATATTAGATATTATATATATAACATAGTACAGATTATTGAAGCTTTTCAAAAGACACAACATAACAGTGGTCATTTCATATTTGTTTAACATTGACAAACAGTAAGAATGTATTCATTCACTTATGTTACACCGAGTATTTTTTTTTCTTGTATCTCTTTCCATTTGCGTTGCTTGTTGCAAAGTAGGTACTTTATGTAAATTAACGGAAAATTGTTTTTTATAGGATATTTAAGTACATATAATAAAACGATATCATTTGCGTCATATTTATACGTCGTATTTTAAAGAGACAAAAAAAAAAGGGTCAATTTTTATTTACAATATTTTTAGTTAAATCGAGATTCACACGTAGCAGGACGGTCTATTATTGTAAACGACACGCATTCCCGGGATTTTTAAATCCACGTCGTTTTTACACGGACGATAAAAATATACGCGTGTCAGTCGATTTGTCGTTTGATCGAGTTGGATAAACATTCCGGATAGTTTTACAAATTCCGCGAGACTTTTATTTTTCTAAAATATCCTACGCGCTATCTTTCTCTCTTCGCGCATTTACGTCTTCCAAAGTTGTGCGCGTCATCTTTCCTCGACGTTTGTGATACACATCGAAACCAGGGAGATCAGCGAAAGATAGACTTCCTGCCTCGTCTTCTGCAACGCTTCTGATTATGCAACGACATTCCTCGAACCAGTTGTACCAAGGACGCATATCATTTGGGAACGTACGCTTCAGATATCATTATAGATCGTATCTAAAAGAATGCGAGTTTTATAAATAAAAGAGGCGACAATCGGAATCATCTTGAAATACCAATAGCCAAGTATAAACAGCCGCAAATATATATCGGATAAATTTTTCAATGTAAAATCAGCTCTTAATCGTTGCCAAGAGACCAAACTATTTTATGCCAAATTAGTTTTAAGCAGAGTATGTAGTCTGAAAATTCACACCCAATTATACTTAGTACTTAAGATCCATTGACCATTGAAGGCTTTTTATTCTATACTTGTTGTGTAACACACATTTACGCCGCGATCGGAAGAAATTCCTTGTTTAAAATTAATTTTATCTGATATCAAAGGCTATTTGTGCCTGCGTTAGAAAAAGGTCGTCAAATATGCTATTAATTTTTAAGCGCGCGGAGAGAAGATTTAGAGATGATTTCACAAATCGTCTTCATCAAGCACGAATAATACAATTTAACGTCTATTTATACTCTATTGTCTGTAATCTCATGAACGAGATTGTTTTCGTTGCAAATGTTTACTCCAATAGTTTGATGGACGGGAGGAGCTTCTTACGGAAGCAGTTCTCTTACAAACGTAATTGGCGAGCACATAACTTGCCAGCGATAAACGCTAACAGCACGTTTATCTCTTTTAAAATGCGCGAAGGCTGCAATTCGAACGTTCATTCGCAACAAGCGATTCGAAGGCTCGATTACAAGGGTCGCGTTCCGGCTAGCGTTTTCTGATACCTCTCGTATCTCCATCCACTTCGCGTAGCGGCTTGTAGCGATTCCGCGATTCTTCGTGTCTCACGGAAGTTGAAGCTGCTGCGATCGCGAAGTAGGCCTCGGCACGCCCTCTTCTTGTATTCCCGGTTGTCGCCGATTGATTCGCGCACCGGTGCAAAACAGAGAAGGAAAACGAGAAGGAGAAACGGAATAGGTGCCTGAGGCCGTTCCTCGCCGAGCAGGAAAGTTCGCTGTTCGTGCCGCACGCGATAAGTGGTAACGACACGTGATACCCTTCGATAATCATCGTCATTCCGTGATGCTGCGATAACGATCGAACGGTTACAGCTTCGATTCGGCCACGTTCGCTTCAGACGTTCAGGCAGTGAAGGAGATTCGAGGAAATTCTTTTACTCTTCTTTTTATGGCCATACTCTTATATTACTCTGCTACTCTTAGTCGACTGACTATATTGAAAATTTATACACAGGGTGGTCCACTTAAATCGGCCATCTGAAATATCTCGCTTATTTTTGATGATATAAAAAAAATTATTTCAAATGAAAGTGAAAGGCTTTCGAGGAGGACGTATTTTAGTCATGTTGGTTTTTTTTTTTTTTTTAGGTGGAGGCGTCAAAAAGATATGAAGGTTACCTCCACTTTTTAAAATGGAATCGTATGATTTTTTTACTATGATATATATATGTATATTTCTCTAATTGTTCTGCATATAAAAATATTAAGGTGATAATATCAAAAAACCAATAGTTGACGAGATATTTTACATTTTATTCTG
>NW_017304876.1:178415-192071 GCF_001594115.1 Trachymyrmex septentrionalis
CGTAATATCAAAATACCAATAGTTGACGAGATATTTTACATTTTATTCTGGCACATTTTATTGTTGACATAAAATGTTAAATAACTCGTAAACTATTAATAATCGTACTTTAATACTTTTACGAACAGAATAATGAGATGAATCACAGTTGATTCTATATTGAACTATTATATAATAGTTCCCGTTATATGGACTTTTATTATTTTTAATTAATTACTGGCAGCTAAGTTACAAACTTATTATATTTACTTAATTTTTCGCTTAAAATTATAAACTGATTCTTTGAAAACATATTTGTAGAACTAATTGTTCTCTGTATTCTCTTAAAATCTTTCTAAATATAACTTTTACCCTTTTAATTCTTTTTTCTTTTCTATAATTAATTTCTTATGAATATTCATTAAGTATAGTCCATAAATGTATAATTTTTTGTAATTATTTTGGTTCTTCAAAATTTAAACCAAAGCCCCTCCTGCTCTCGTTGGCTACGCCCATATATACGCACACAACAGTGCGTATGTAAAAATACTGTAAAATTAATAATGCTAGGATTATAAGAATGGCACTACAATAAGCTATTACTTACGACTTATGAATGGCAAATTAATTGAACGAATGACAATGCACGATATTAACATACAATGCAATGAAACGTCCTTAGATTCTTTATTATCGGAGAATCAATGACTGTGGCTATTATTATTCTTGCTAAATGTTACGCGGTTTTTTTAGGCTGTGTTCCAAATTTATTACCAGCACATAACGCCGAAAATCTACGTACTGTACACGTTACCTACGCTATAGATTTTTAATACTAGCAATAAATTTTGGAACGCATTCTTAGTGATCCATTTGTGCGGTTATGAAGCACAAATAGATTCCTACACGGAATCTATCTACCCCGGAACGTTGTATATCTATATTTAAGAATACAAGAAACTCCAACTGGAATGGCCTTTTCTCGCTGGGAATTCTTGGTACCTTTCTTCTCACTTCTGGGATTATTACCGCGGCTTATTGGTAACGGGATAATATTCACGAGCGAGTAAGTAACGAAAGCTAAGAAGCAAAAAGGGACAAAGACGAAGAGAGTATTGGTGCAATCTGTGCGAGTATTTCGCGGTGACAATAGCAAATCCTCTATCGCCGCCTTCCTTCCCGCCGACATAATCGCCATCTAATTCCGGATGTGCGACATTGATTATCCCGGAAACCAAACGGGGAGGAGAGTCGCGCTTTGTGTTTCGCGCGACGATGAGCGTTCGCACCTCGACACGCACCTTCGACGCGAGAATTGCATTCTCGCAACGGACATAACCCGATTCGGCCAAGTGTTCGTAGATACGTGCGAGGCAATATTTCGTAATTGTCACGTTCGTTTGATTATCGTTAATTAAGGTCGCGTTCTCAGATCCTTGTTCTCTTACTCATCCTAATCGGTCTAACGCATTACCGTTTCGCACTATCTCATGCGTTTAAGTTAATCAGAGACGACGTTAACGAACGATGAAATTGTCCCTAATTTTCGATCGCCTCTGGAAACCGGATCAATCCGTAGATATGTGATATTCTTCGCGATAAAACCTTAATTACGCAAATAATCGCGTACGGCAGTGTAAATATTAGCGTAATGAATGAATTACAAGTAATTACGTATTTCTAGTTAATTAGGAATTGCGAGAATAACGTTTAATTGCCACTGGAATTTCTGTAGGAGGACGTTGCTCTCAGTTTAATTGTTGCATTAAATTGCATTGGGGGTATATAAAATTTACATCGCAAAATAATTAATATGTCGTAATGCGACCCAGATATAGATCGGATACGTTTATTGAGAATTTCGCATAGATTTGCATGAATTACTCATTGGGTAATTCCCATAAGCCGTTGCAATTTATAGTCCATTAGACCGTATCGTTTCTCGACACCTGCGTGTTAGAATGAGATGTGCTGGCGGTACATTGCGGAGGCTGTGACAAATAGATAGATACGTAGAAGGAGAGATCGATCAATCGATCTTCAGATTCAGTAGAACGCGTAAACAGGTCGAGGACAATGGGAGGGTGGAGGGGGTTCGAGAGGAGGAAACAAAGGATAGATGGATGTCTCAATTGACGATGAATGAAGGGTGAAGGAACCGTCGAGTTGAACATTTTCGCGTCTCGACGAGAAGTTTCCGCGCGCTTGAGAGCCCTCGAAACTTTTCAATAAAGTGTAAACTTACTTTCCATACGTCTCGAATGACAAAGTTCGTTCTGCTGCTATCGTTTTTCGAAGGAATTTACGGGTGCTCGAAAGACGTTCCCGAGGGCGTTGTCGATAATCATTTTTGATGCGCTTTGGAGAAGTTTCTGCCGTAATCCTGCTTCGCTTGTGACAGGATTCGCGTAGAACGTAGAAGTCCTGGGCGTAACGCAAATTACTCGAGCGCGCTGTACGCTTCTACGCGGATGAGTTCCGAAATTATTTTGAGATTTACCTAAAGATTGTCCAAAAAGTGTGTGCGCTGAAAAAAATATACTAAATATTAACAAATCATTCGCTTGAATGCACAGTACAATTAATTAAACACTTATTAGATATAAAGATACATTTATTTAGTACAAGTACCATTTGACTCAACTTATTATTTCTTTCGAGCAATACTGTAAGTATTTGGCACTGTTTAAATAAATATTAAAATTTAGAATATTTTTTCTCAGCGCGCGATAAGAAACTTTTCCAAAAATTTTTGTTCAAAGGCCCGAAATCGTAACCGTTTGTATTATGTTACGATATAAATTTTACACACCTACAACATTTTATATGCCCGCAAATTTAACGCAACAACGAAGGAGAAGATTCTTCTACGGGAATTCTGCGGCAATTAAACGCTACGCTTGTCAGCGTAAACTATCTGTATAAATAATTCGTACTTTAACAAACATTTTCCCTAATAAAATGTGCGCTTAGCGCTCAAAACCGCGAGACTGTTTCCTAATGCGAAGAACGTGGGCGTAATAAATAATATCTTTGTGTCCATCTTGCTTCCATACAACGAGCTCTCCTCGTTATACGTTATTCTCTACGTTGCTCTCCGCCGAGTCTCGCACTCTAACGGCCGACACTGCCGCTAATTGCCGTCCGTATAATTACCATATCGGAGAAATAAATACAGAGCTCTTACCTTCTACGGCCAACGAGACAGCACGCCGACATTACATCCGCGCCGTTTAAAGTCTCGGAAAGATAGCGCGGGGGAGTTGGTAAAATATGAGTTTCGAACATATGAGCCGGGCGGTGAAGATTCTAACGAAGTCGACATCTATTCGTCGGCAAAACTGTCTCGTTTGTGTATCAGTAAATGTTTCGATTTCCTTTGTAATATCATCTTCTGAGATCAAAGCGTTATAACGTTTAGAGCAGAGAAAAGAAGAAATTCACATTGTAGACTCGTTAGATTTACGACAGCGTGCCCGAGATTTATGTAGCTACGCTACTAAAGTCGTATACGTCTTCGAGTTACTATTTCTTGGATTATCGTGAAACTCGAGCGTCATTTTAAAATAAATCTTGAATACGTGGCCGCAATGCGCGACGTTTGCGCATATATAATAATCTGCAAGAGGAAATGTTATTATATTTCGGCTGTCGTCTGCTTCCGTATTACAAGGGGGAAGTAATGTCCAAAGGGGAAAAAAAAGGTCATAACATGATCCTCGTGTGGAGTCCACAATAGCAGTTACGGAGGATCAAAAGATTAACAATGGCCACCTGACGTCTATTTAATAACAGACTTCGTTATCTCGGCTTTGCAACCTCTATGCATGCATCTCGGAACTCTTTCGCCAGTCAAGCACGAGACATCATTACGCAATGCATATCTCTGAAAGTACGTTTCCCGTTTAAATGAGGCTTCTCTCTTCGTGGAGAGATTCGTTATATTGCAAAAATACAACATATATCGCCACGCTCGAGACCGATCTTTGTGCCACGTCAAAAGTGATGAAAAAGAAACGCGTAGACGAATCGTCTCTCTTTATTACGAGGAATAAACTGCCACTGTTGTTTGCATAATTGTGTCTGTAATAGAGCTGCCGCAAAACGGAAAATCAGGGAAAAATCTAGGAATTTTGTACAATTTTCCGCGGAAAATTAAAATTCTTGGCTGTAGAAAAAACTTAATATGCGTACATTACACCAACGCAATTTTGGAATATTACCAGCTTAACAATTAAACGGAAACGGAGTCGGTAGCGTTAATAGTGATTTACACACCGCTATGTGTTAAATCGCTCTCTCAGTATAATATTCAACGATTTCCAAATCAGGATGAAATTACAAAAATATATTTCGAAGTATTATTAAAAGCATTAGAGAAAAATCAGGAAATTTTCTCTGGGAATCAGAGAGAATTTATGGATAATTTTCAGGATGAGAGAGAAACTTCTGACAAACCCTGCGTGTGCTTGCGATAAGAGAGATTCGCCCATGCTCGATTTAGCTCGACGAAACATCACCACGCGCAACTCACGCGTGTCAGAAACGGCAGGTGTCCACTGATTTTTGCCGACTGCAGCCAATATTTAACGTCCGATTCCGTGCCGGAGCTAGAATGTCTTTCTGGCTCGACTGGCTTTCCACCAGGAAGCGGGGTCGGGATGGAGAATTATCGCGGCGCCGCCGTGCCGACGTCGAAGCGAGACGTCGCGGTCGCTCGCGCGCGAATGTTTTACCGTCTCTCCTTTCCGTCTCTCCGATTCTCTCCGAGCCGCTCTCTTATCTTGCGCTTGAGATAGACTTGAGGAAGAAGATAGGCAGAGAAAGACGAAACGAAAGAGAGAGACTGGGGAGAAACGCGACGGTAGTGGTGACGCCTAATTAGCGACGCCGGAAATGAGGCGTAGGCATCGCGAAATTAGTATCTTGAGATATCCACTCGCGTCCATCTATCCGCCGTTCCTCTCCCATTCTCAGCGGAATGCTCTCGCTAAATCTCTCGCGCATCCCCCGGACACCTCCACCGCGTCGGAACGCGTCCTGGAGGAGAACGTCGAGTAAAGCAAACTTCCGAGATAGTTGCCTGACAGGTGCTTTGTGTAACTTAATCAAGGGAAGTATCCACGAGAGAACTATCGTCGCACGCTGCTTTCATCTTCACGACCGCATCTCGGTAGATTTTTCTCAATAAAAACTTAAATGGATACTACGTCTTTTCGCTATTTACCTTTCGATATTAAACAACTTTCGAAATTACGTATCTCGAAGTTAAGCTTCCGTGGAATTAATCGCTCCAAGATTTATTTTTTAGTTGAGTAAAGATCAATTTGAACTTATCGAAGAATTTATAGACTGAGAATAATATACTCGAGGGATACATGTGAATTTTTTTAATATATACAAATATATATGTACTTACTGGGAAAAATATGTAGTACTGCGCGCATAGTGACTGTAATTCGAAATTACGCACTCGGACCTCCGTTAATATTTACAACGTTATTTGAGATTATTATGACATCTTTTCATGTAATTACAAACTCTATTATTTAACGTTGCGCGGTAACAACAACATGCGCATAAATAAATGTAAATAAATATAAAACCTAATAATATGTAACGTTGATTATTAACGTTGATTAGTGCACGCAGGCACTTCATTATTTGTGAACTACGGAATTGTCTGATGTGCAAAAAACGCGACTGAGAGTTCCCAAAAATTGTTTAAATTTTTACTTTCACGCTCATTGCGATGGCATCCCCTTTCCCTTTTCTTTCTCTCTTCTCCCCCCCCCCCCTCTATACATATTTTAATGAATGTATGTACGGATTAACTTCAGTAAAAATTTATATAATGGGTTGATTTAGAGAGCGGATATACAAAGAGAATATTTAAATGAAAATGTCTGTCTGCACCAACTCATGTCACTTAGTTAGAAAGCTTTTACTGATGTTAGTGTATTTTTATTCTCTACATGAATCGCGCAAATTATATAAAATTACTTGCATTAAAAGAATTACGCTAACAAGAGGGTACATTATAAAATGAGTTCACTACAGAAAAGTCCGGAAGAATGGAAATATTGCGGGATATATGTTTTCTAAATTTTTGTAATATATTGCGTCCAAGATATGATACATATTTATTCATTTTTCAACACACGTATATTTCTAGTAAAAATTTCTTAATTACAATTTTTCGGAAATTACGAACGTAATGTTTGCTTTATATCGATAAGTAATTGTTTTTGTCATGCAGTATGATTGCAATTTTGAGACGGACAAATAATTTATAAAAAAATTTACTTACATTTGAATCAGTTTTTTATTTATCAAGTCCAACAGAAGTGATTATTGTAACATTCTAAATCTTTTCTTCTTGTAACTTCACTTTTTCGCTACCGCAGTTCGCAACTTCTCGTTGCGCTAATCGACATTTGCGTTAGGGTACGATTTAATGGATAACTACCCCTCATGTATTTATCAAGCCCTAGCTTCGTCTCCCCGCCATGAATGTCATTATGGCGATATTAAACTAGCCGGACAATGACGAAGCTTTACAGTTTAGTACGTTACGAGTAAACGTGTGCCGAGTTCTCGCACAGTTTCGCTTTAATAAACGGAAGATCGATCGATGACAACGATAATAAATCTGTAATAAATATTTCTACTGTGTTATTACATCTGCTACTTCCTTACGATAGAATAATTACTCCCGAGGCTGTAATTACTTCTTTGTCGTGGCCCGGGGAAAAAGAAACGCGTTCACGAATGGCTTTTTCGTTGGCTCCATTCATTCGCTGTAGCCGAGAGGGAAACGTGGAATAGAAAAAGAGCGGTTACCCGTGGCCGCGTCTCGATATTTTATTTCCCTGCATTTCTCACAATGCCGCGTATTCTCTCCGCAATCGCCAAGCTCTTTACTGACTGAGCCCTCGCTTTTTTTTGCTGCTTTCAGGGATTTGCGACCAGTGAGTTTGGAAAAAGGTCAAGAGACCCTTAGGCTCAGGGTCTACGCCTGCTACGCTTGGGGCGGGCCCTTCCTTGTCGCCGGTCTGGCTGCGCTTCTGGATCATCTACCGCCTCAACCACAGTACACATTTCTGAGGCCTCGCTTCGGCGAGAAGCAGTGTTGGTTCTACGGTAAGTTTCTTACCTCGTCTGTTGAACCCCTCGTCATTTCTGCGCGAACTATCTTATGGACGCGTGAACTTGCCCCATCCACCCGTTACCCTACTAGTTCGCCTCGCCATATTATCGGATCCCGTCAGATTTGCATTTCTCCTGAAATAATAAGGAATTACTAAAGGCAGCCCGTCTAACTTGATAAAAAAATATATATATCAAGACGAATTCTAAAGTAGATTGTTAACTTGATTTTTAAGTAGCAAATGATTCTCAGACTTGGTACAGATTTTGAGTGAAACTGTGGAAAGCCAAGGAAGCCTTTTGGTCAGGTCAATGTAAAGCGAGTAGATTTATTTCTAACAAAGGATATTAGTTTTCCCTGTCAAGGGGCTCACATTTCGCGACTGGAGTTTCGTCGTTAGCAACGCGATATGAAACAGACGGTCGATATGTACCATATATAAACTAGCGCACATCTCAATTAAATAGAGCTATGTGTTTGTTACACGGCTGGCGTAATGATGCAATTGGGGACGAATTACTTGTCGGACGATATATATGTATAGTTCGAGCTAGATCATTGCTCTAATTAAACTTGGCGTATAGCTATAATCCAGACTCCCTTCCGACGATACCGTGTCCGTAACAACGCATTATTATAGACACCGAAATGCGCTATTCTTGCAATTAAAAACGATCGATCGATCTAATGGGAATTATTTACAACCACGTCTGCAGTAATTAATAACTGTGATGCATTCGTTTCCCTTCAGACCAGCTCCACCACGCCATGGGGAAGCCTTTACTATTCTCGTTACCAATAAATGATTCAACCACTCGCAAGCCGAATAATCGATCATTTACTTGGCGATTAATATCAACGCATAGAATGTGCCTCATCCTTGTGAATTAATTAATTTCCTTGCTGCAATTAAAACCGACATTAATCACCCGGGAGGGTATACGAGATCGCTTATCAACCGATTTATTAAGATCAGCTATCTTTAATATTATTACGGAGATTAATATTATCTATTTGTTTTACTTTATTTTATTCGTTTCAGTTTATCTTCTCGGATATAACATGCACCGATCGAGTTTATTCGCTTAATGTATTTCAATGAAACGTACATGCAGAGTTAAAAACTAACCAATTCTTCGTCTTTCTGAAAATTTAAATGTAGATATCCCATCTTTCTTTTTCTTACAATTTTATAAATTTTAATTTAAAAAAACAAAACATAGGTGCTCGAAACTAAAATGATTTTAGTAATAAGATATCGATTTGACAGACAATAATGGAGCTTATTATCGAAAGTAATACGTTGCGAGCAGACCGTTATCCGACAATCCCTTGTGATCCGATTATTCTGCCAATTAATAGAACTGGTCATCCGCGCTCTCACAGTGCCAATTAAATTGGTTTTGTTAATCGATCGGTCGTGTCGAATTAATTGCTAATGAAGTACCATCATTCGACACCGACGCGACCAATGTCAAAAAATAAAATGATATCGCGAATGTAATCGTTGTTACGCACGCATAAATCAGTGATTATCTCGAAAGATTTCATTTTTTTTTTTTTCTTATTCAATTCTAGTTGTTTTAAAAATCTTTATTTTTATTCTCCGCGGATAAATAACTATTGAAAGTATCGGGAAAAAATTGGTATTTCCGTTTCTTGCAGCGAACAAACTAGGTTCAGATTGACGGAGAAATCCACGGCTCAAAATAGTTATTACATGCGTACTCGAGCTTTTATATACGAAATACATGTGTAAAGAATACGTGAAAACGGGCAGGTACTTCCATTTATATAAATACATGCATTAATACATTATTAGTGCAGTTGAGTGACTGCCACTCGACTCGCGCAAGAGGATTACACGCTCCCTGAAATATTACGCAGTACGTACAAACCGTGTACATTCTCATACGATTTCTCCCTCTGAATGGGTATATAATTATCCATGCGTACAAACAATCGATTACGATAAGGAACGGAACGGCGGCCGTTCTGTCGGCCGCTTCTGCGTGGTGCATTAACGATCTCGGATACTTTCGTAAGCGGATTACGCGTCGGCCGAAATATTGTATTTAAGTATAACGTAAAGGGTGACCGAAGATCAATACCTCGCCCCGGAGCGCCTTTAATACCCCGGATCCCCAATAATAACCGACAGACGGCGGCGGGGCCTGCCTGCGGATCTCCCTGTGAATCTCTCGCGGGTCGAAGAGAGATAATAAGGCTCAACATCGTAACGGCGACGAGGGGGAAGCATCTCTATTCGTCGGACTACGGATTGTTGTTGCCCGACCATTTAACGACCCGCTTCCCTGCGTAATTCACATCCCACAATCCCGTCGCGTAACGCTTCGCGTCCTAAAGTTCACCTATAGATGCGCCCTGCAAACACGCCGCTCGCATCCCGGCGTATTAATTACGTCAGGCCGCGATCCACGCCGCTCGCATCCCGCTCTGATTAACGCTTTTTACATACCGAATCCGCAGGTCCACCCCCCCTGTCGCGGCCGGAGATTGCAATTACAAACAACCGATCCACCTCGTCGCCGCATTCCTCGACCACGACCGCCCGCGCGTGCCGCGGTGGGGAGGATCGATCCTTTTTTTCCCCCCATTGGAAAAAAAGGATATCAAAGAGCCGACAGGGATAATAATTACCGGCGCCTCCTGACTGTATACGCGCGTGATGCGCGCGGTATTTCGACGATTTGGTATTTCGACTCTGCGAAGTTGCTTGTAAAATTGCAATGAAACTGCGATAAAACGTCGTAAGATTATATCGATTAAGAGAAACGAACCTACTTTCTGTTAAAACGGATCTTAAAATTAGTGCTTAATGAAATATTTCAAAATTTATTTGACGTACATATAACACTGCAAATAGTGCGCCGGAAAAATCTTCTTCAATCTTAAAATGCAATCATGAATAAAATGCAATCATGAATAAAATTCAAATATTAAGTTAACAAGCTAATAAGGATAACATTAGATTACTTGTCAATGTAATACAACTCTATTTCTGTTTATAATTGCGTTTCAAGACCGTAAAAGATTTCAGCGCGCAGTTTGTAGAATTGGATATGTACAATATAAATTCACTCTGAAATATTAAGATTCGCTTTGATCGAAAATAGATTTATTTCTCTTAATTGATTTATTCTCGTCGGTACGAATTGTAATTGTGAGATTATATATCCGTAATCTTTCGAAAAATCCGGAAAATAAATCGCGTCGACACTTCTAAGTCTACAAATCAGCATCGTTATCTACGTATCATTTATCACATTGTTTCGTTTCCAAAATTTTCATTCAAAAATTTCGAAAATGAGGACGAATGTTTGTACGAATCACCTGTAATTCATCGATATTGACAACGTGATCTCTTTCTTCTCTTTTCCAAATATTCAATTTTATTTATTTCTAGAAAGCTCACTGTGTCTCAAAATGACGAGAGAAAGAGAGAAGGGTGTATTTCACGTTCACAAGCTTCAAGTTTCTTTCACCGTGCGATCTCACCTTTTTTTTTTACCAAGGATATCTGAACGCGCACAAAAGCTACACCTGGAGGGGCAAAACTTCTATCCGTTCCAAATCGGAATAATAGTACCTCGCGAGAGACTACGTCGGAGCCATCACGAGTTGTTTTCCCTGACACAATGCTCCTGCAGGAGACGAAGGGTGCCGCCTGCGCCACAACCAAGCAGCGAACCTTTTCCCACCCTTCACCCACCCGCTATAACGGCACTCTATAACGGCACAGGCTGAAACGATAGGGTAGAGAGATAAACCTGGCGCCAGCTAGTCCAACCCCGTCGTCGTGCGAAACGGCCGAAGCCCTCGTTCCCTCTGCCTCGGAGCCCGATTATACGGCCCGTACTAATAGGAATGCGTGTATGCACGTTTAAATGGGCCCCGAGACTGTCCCCCTATTTTGCGTTTATATCCCTTGTTTCTTGACTTATATTTAACGTCGAAACGAATGATAATAATACCTTCAGGTATCCTCGATTACATATTGACATTAAAAAAAAAGTGCATAGAGAGTTGATTTGAATTAATTCCTGTTTTTTTTTTAAGGTAACTTCTACACGGTTAATAATACTGATCAGTAATACTGACAGTATGCATCAATAATTTTTAGTATTTTTACAACCTTACCGAATCAGAATATTATTAACAATATTTCACTTTAGTTTTACGTATATTATTTATTACGCTATAATATATTGTGACATGGATACTAATATAAAGCGACACTCGAGAATCAAAATCAAAATCACTGTCAGTATTCTACATCAATCCACCAATATTAACCATACACGATCAGTAACATTGCTAGTATTTGTTAATACCGACAGTATTATTAATCGTATAAAAATATCTAGACATAGTCTGTGTGTGTAAGCGAATAACAATTAGCGATAAAAACTAAGGAATTATACGGAATTTATAATTGATGAAATGAATCTTAGATATCTGTTGAGTAGTACATACCATAAAATAATTTTAATTGTCATATGTAGCAGCCTTTGCTATAAAAATCCGTCTCTGAATTAATGAAATATTCGGATATATTTATAATTAGAAAAGGATCAAGATTTACCGTATAATTTAATTCAATGCAATAATATTTCTATCTTTGTGGGTGGTAATTTAAGTGGATTAAAGGGGTGAAGTGTGCGAGTAGCGTAAAATCTTACAAGAGGAGCCTTATGCTTGGGCGTTATGTATTACTGATTTATAAGTAACAGAATCACTTTTGTGAAATTAGAGTAAGTAACGGAATAGATCTATTTATTATCGTTATTACTATTATCAGTTTGATATAACTGTCACCCGAGAATTCCAAGGTTATTCTGATAACCCGGTCGCAGCCAAAGCAAAATTACCATGTGAAATTCATGGAACTCTCCTCGCTTTTCGCGCACGTACATGAATATATATGAGAAAGTACGCATCGACGACTCTAAAAGCGTTCCTATAAAAAAGAATATATTTTTCACGGTGTTTTTAGAATAAATAAATTAAATTCTATTTATTAGAAATATTTTATAGCTTTATACGTGTATATGATTTATGTTTTTGACAAATGTATATTGTAATCAACGATTCATAAATTAAAACATTATTTAGAATGTGTGCCATACAAGTCATACATTTTTGCGCTTATATTCATAGGATCGATTAAACGCACGTTTCGTTATGCTTCTTCTTAACGCGATTACTGAATGGGAGGAACGAGAAAGCGAAAGAGGGATGATCGTACACAGTGGCGATTAGAATAATCGGAATGGTAATGGAATGCAGAGGGAATTATCGGATGCTGAAGAGCCGCGAAAGCATCCCGTATAAACCCTATTTTCAAATCCTTCTTTATTTATCACGCAATTTCGTTTATTACTCGAGCTTAAGAGGACGCAATAAATTGGAAATTTAGATACACAGGATAGATTTTACTGTAATACTTTATTGTATTAAGTCGTTTACTGCGTCTTTCGAATTATTATATGTTATACATTCCAAAAAAAAAAAAAAAAAAAAAAACTACCCGACGAAAACATCGCCGATGCGTGACATCTTTCGTTCGTGAACTAAATAGAAACAGTCAGACTCCGTTTTGATCCGAGAAACTAGCCCGTGATTAATAGCCCGTCGTGCATAAATCGGAGCTACAGCGCAAAAGCGGAAAACATCAGAGGTGAAAAAAAAAAGAAGTAAAACCAGACTAGATGATAAAAATGAGCGTAAAGTTGCGCGGCGCCGCTTCTCACGATTGATTTAACACCTAACACTTTCGGCGACGAACTAATCGGATTTGATCGTGGCGGAGGTGCCTCTCGTAAAGTATCGAACGGCACGCGTGGACATAATTCATTTATGTTTGTTACGGGTTGCCATGGGAGTGAGATATAACTCGTGCGAAACAGCTATCGTTGGCGACCTGCCAGACCCAGCAAATATAGACGGCGATCTCTCGCGGTCGCAAGATTCGAAAGCCGGTCCCGCCGCGGTTTATCCCCTTTTTTGCCCGTAAAGCCTTTATCTCCTCTTTTGTGGTGCATCCTCGCGTATTCTTATGCCGCCCGGCAGTTTTGAGCAAGATGAACAGACCGAAGATGCAGCCTGGGCTTGTTTTTACGCGTCAATCGGCCGATCGAAACGAGCGAACGTAGTCCGACATTGGAATAAATCTTTCATTGGCTTTCAAGGTTTCGAAAGAAGAAAGCTAGGTTTCCTTCAATACGTATTACCATTCGAATCGTTCTTGCCACTATATATATTCTGAAGAGAAATTCAACGTAATTATTACGAGTAACAATTATAATTCATATTAGAACAAGGAGAATAAATCAGTTAAGAGGAATAAACGTATTTTCGGTTAAAGCGGATTTTACCGCTTAAATATTTCAAAGCGAAGTTATATAATATGTACATATCCAATTCTGCAAAGCCGCAATCTTTTACGGTGTTAAAATACAAAGATGAACTGAACTAGAGTAGTGATGTCATATTAAATTGATAAG
>NW_017304876.1:192171-197254 GCF_001594115.1 Trachymyrmex septentrionalis
CCGTTAAATCTTTGTATTTTAACAAAGATGAACTGAACTAGAGTAGTGATGTCATATTAAATTGATAAGAAATTTCATAGTTTTTAACGCTAATAAAAATGCCAGGATTGAAATTTTGTCTAAGGCAATATTTTTCATAATAAATTAAATCGTTTACAGTTCTTAAGATGCTTAGAGATTAACATCAAATAATATCTTTCTAAGATGCTTATTAGAATAAAAGAATTATTAATTTATTAAACGTGTGATATTATACTACTCTAATTCTGTTCGCGATTGCGTTTGAAAACCGACAAAGATTTCAGAATTGAATGTATGTATATAAATGTTTAGCACTCTAAAATATTTAGCACTAACGTCCGCTTTGAAGATCAAAAATAGGCTTTTATTTCTTCTAATTTCATTACCAGTATTAATTCTCTTTCGAAGTCTTTACATTTCCTTTTCGGAATCTCGCGAGTTTACATTTCCGCCGCATTGATATTCTAATCTTTCGTGAAATGTGCCACGCGCACGTTATGTTTCTCTTACAGAGGAGAGCCAACTCTCGACTTCTTGATGCGTTCTCCATTTCAATATAATTCTTTCTCGGTATTCATCGTAGTTCGCGCGATGTCCAGCATGTCTGATGGAAAAACTTTTTCGCTGTCTGGCGTGAGACAGGGCGTAACAAGACGTCGTCCGATTCCCGTTGCGGGACCAGTTTCGATAAAGTTAAGGAATTTCGCGTGGCGTCGCGGCTATACGTACGTTGCATTTTGAGACGCCGCCTTGATGAGAGCAGCCGGATGAGAAAGAGGCCGAGAAGAAGCCTGAAATACAAGTTCGCTTCTCCGCATTCCGTTTAATATTCCGTGCCTTCCCGGCGGACATCGGGATGCAAGTTACCTCGGTTATCTGAACAGGACCCGCTACACGATGTTCTGAAAGTTTCATGACGAGCTGCTAAAGTTTGACGTTGAGCTCTCGTGGAAAGCACCGGTTCTCCGACCACTGCAGGAGGTAAAAAACTGCGATTATTCCAGCTGGCGGCGGAAGCTCCGAGAATTGCGTAACAATTAGCGAAGGGTTGATTATCCGCAACAACCGAGGCAGATCTGGTCGATTAGAGAGATTTAAATCTAATTTAAAGAATTTGAGGTTTAGTAAGCCGATATCATGTGCTAAAAATAAATTACTTTTGCACAAGTTTGTATTATTAAAAGTATAGATTTAGATTTATAAACAGCATTATTGCTAATGCCCCATCATTCGAGATGTATCTTTCTATACTTTTATTCTCCTTTTATATACATATATTGCTCGAGGTTCAATAAAGTTATTATTATATTCTATTCGAATTCTGTATTTAATTGAAATTTACGAAGTACTTTTGACAAATTAATAATAATAGGTGAAATAAACCTTTTGATCCCATAATAAAATAAAACGGTAATTGAATCGAGAGCAAAGTGTGTACATTGCAAACATCAATGGAATGTCAGGATATTTCAATACATTCTGGCTCTACAGAACGATCGGTGCTCGTCGATAAAAAGTTTACGGAGCTTGAGAACGGTTATTCCGAACAATGTAAATCTGCATTCGATCGTTCAGTTTCGCCGCAATTCGCTGCCTGTCTAATTTTCACGTTTATTTTATTTTGCTATATCCGATATAAGCCACACATCGTGTTTATACGACCATTGTTGTGTTTACTAGAGTTGCACGACACCGCTTGTTTTTTGAATATATTTCCGCTCATCTAAAAATGTTTTAACAAGTATCAGTAAAGAAAACATTGCGGATATTTGCGTATCATTTTATTGCGTATCGTTAAACGTTTAAGGTTCGCTGATTCGATATGTTCGCATGCATTTAAAAAAATATGCATTACATTGTTTTGTGTGCACCATCTATTCATTACTGCGTATCGTGTACACAATTTTCGTGAAACGAATTCGCGATGGAACAACTTTTCAATGCGGCGCGTATTATGATTTGATTTTTTATTAAATAAAAAAAATTAATCGTTACGATTGTCATTTTTAGAGAAATTATTGTACATTTTTATATTTTTATAATGGACATAAATATACATATTATAGATATATAGATTTTTAGATAGATTATTATATTACTTTCTGTGTGATCGAATCGAAGTCAATCGAAAGTTGTCACGGAAACTGTATTCTCTGCTAAAATAAAAATTTTATTAATTAAATTTAATGTAATTGTAAAAATTATTAATTTCGAACATCATAATTTGTTCGTTGATTCAGATCACTATTGATCCGACTATAATAATGAACGAGCTAAAACAAAAAAGAAATGAATTTGTGTACGATACACAATAGATTGCCCAGAGTCTATTTTTATGAAGTCAACATATTGCCACGTAACTTTAGAGTCAAAGCCTCCTCTTAAATATCGAGCGTAAAATAACGTGAAGCTTACGTATCTAAATCACGCCATTTAAATCACATTATATTTAAATTTAATCTTGCGAGCGTGGAGCTCCATGACAAAAATTTTCGCTTGAATTTTTTAACGGGTCACCTGAAAAATGTAGAACATTAATAATTTCGCAGTCTTTATATACCATAAGTACAACTTTTACAGGAATTTCTCGGGTCGTTGCTCCGACACTTTATTTCTGTCGCGTATCTATTGGGCAGAGATCCAGTTTCGAAAAAAATAATCGAATTTCTCGATTCTCGCGACCGATTAATTTGAGGTGTCATACACTCGTTTTACATTTTTGTCATAACTTCTGTCGCTCTTGGGAAAGTTTTCGAAAAAAAAAAAGAAATCTCTATTGAATCAGTCTCGCAATTTAATACCTGCGAAGGGTGCGTACGATACTTGCCACTTGCGAAACTTTTTAGTCTGTTAAGGATTTTATTTATGGATTTGTTTGCGGACGCGCGGATGCCTCCCTGTAGTCGATAAGTGGCTACGGGAGGAGTTCTCGTGGAAGTCTGTTTCTGGCAGATTGCATCCGTAGTTATGGGGTTGGAAAAGTCGTTGGGTCCGGTTGGCTACGAGGGAGCGAATCACCCCGATAAAAGCGATCAGAGTTTCGGTCACTAAATTACCGAAGATCGAAATAGGGGACTTTGCACATGAATTCTATTTTTACTGCTGTTTAAAATTCTTGTGTAATTTAGTAAGCAATGTTCAATATTTTGTAATAACTTTATTACATTTTGATTGATTGTAATACTGACTCAGTAAATTATAATCAATTCATTTTAATGATTTGCATTGCGTGAGAGAGAGAGAGAGAGAGAGAGAGAGAGAGAGGTGTAAATATATATTTTATTATTTCATATATAAACTGAAAACACGATAATAACATGTAAATTAATCTTCTGCACAACGCAGCTATATAAACTCAATTATAAGATCATATATGATTGCATATATTTTTCATGCATTATTTATATGTTTTATAGAATAATATAGTCATATTATATAAACATATAAACATGTTTTATAGAATAATATAGTCATGTAATATAAAGTCAAATAATATTATATTAAATTTTATGCTATACTTTTGAAATATTTCATTTCCGATATTAAATGTGTATGAAAATAATGGAATATTATTAGATCTTTATTTTCTCTTTATGCTATTTATATAAAATCACAATTTTATGAACACTTTCACCAAATGAAATTAACTTTGCTTTAAATTATCGCGTTTACTTCTGGTCTTACATTATAAATAGAGGAAAGCCCCTTATTATGAGACAGGCGTCTAATATGAAATAGCGGCCTTTCTGCTAAATTAATAAATACTATCTATTGGTTCCACCATGAATTTATTGTTCTTGGATTGAAAACTGTTTAGTAGAAAATTTATTATTAGATCATGCTTGTACATAGTTATCGTAAAAAAAGATTTTAGAATTTGAATATCTTCAAGTTTCATTGAGATGAGTCTTTAAACATTGTTTATTATATAATAAATAAATATTTAGCAAGAAATTCTTCATATAGTGATAGAGTAAGGCTGTACTAATAGAAAAATACGGGATATGTTAAATCGTTTAATTATAGAAGTTAGATTTGATCGCAAAACCGTAAGGGGTGGAAATCGTTGCTAAAATATAAATGTTACTGTACAATACTAAAAAGGACAACTGGAATGAACGTCGAATGCCTATTTCTGCGATGCTTGATTTCAACTACTTGAAGACGAATTCTGAGTATAATGCATACTCATTTTTCGCGCACCCTGACTATCTTTGTTTGTATTTAAGAAACATTAAATAAAATTTTTTAGTTGCAATACCGATATACTTAACGTTTTACTATCGATTTCTCGGAGCATCCTATATTAGAACCACATTTTTTCTACTTTGCGATTTGCTCACTTTTACATTTCTTTAATTAACAAAAAAATAAATAAAATTCGAATTAAATTTCATATAACATTATCTCAAAGCTTATTAGATTCCCTTCAAAATGACCTATTATTTTTTTAAATTCTGCCCATAGACTTCTAGCACTTACCTAAAATAAACTCGGTATCTCATAATAGGGGCCTTTCCTCTGTACATTATATCTACTGGAACTTGGTATATTCGCGCAATGGCAAACGAGATTGTAAGGCAGCATACGAATTCGTATTGCAAATATTTGGATATAACTGGATACATGTGATACGGGATAAGGATGTCTCTCTGTCTTGAACTTGAAATCCGAGGGTGCGCTGCGTACCAGCGCGTGCACATCTCAGGAATTCAGGGAATCGCGCAGCCTTGCACCGGACTCGGAACAGAGTTGGAACTGGGAAACCGATCCGATCAGATCCGATCCGATTCGCGCGATTGGGGGTAAGTGCACGCTCCGCGTGATTCACCGTGATTTCTGCTAAACACATACCGCCCTTTCCCGCACGCGGATGCAATTTCGACGGGATCACGATGGCATGGCGGTCGCGTGATCGTAACGGAATACCCTCGTTGTTGTAACCTCGTGCAAAATGTACCATGTTCAATCGTGCGATCGCACGCGCTCGCTCACCTCCCTCTTCGCGAATCGGCTGGATTTTCCACTTTATTTTTATCCCCCCACCCTCCCCTCCCCTCCC
>NW_017304876.1:197343-205374 GCF_001594115.1 Trachymyrmex septentrionalis
AAAAAAAAAAAAATAGCAGGATTTATAGGTGAACAGAGGAGAGAATTATAACAGACGAAAGCGACAACGGGAGAAAACAAAAGTTCGCGGTTGTTAGCATTGTTACAACGCTTCCGAAATGCATTTCAAAAGGATTGCGAGCTGTATATTCTTGGCATACTTTTTAGCAACAAGAGTTTGTATATAAATGCGAATAATTCTGGAAACTATCCCTGCACAAAAGCGAATGTAATTTCTGGTATACCACAAGAGAGATCACTGTTCCTCAAACGATATTAAATTAAACGATATTGAACATGTTTGTCTTTTTTTTTTTCTTCTTTACTTATTTTATCTAATTCTCACAAAATCGTAAAAAAAAAAAAAAAAGACAAAGTATAATATTTTGCGAGGTTTAACAGGGTTTAATTAAAAATCGGGTGAAGGGTTAATCCCGCGATCAATTGTGGGGTGAGGAATAATTACGTCCCTTTTGGAAATGGTGCATGCGCATTACGAAAAGAGCAAAAAATTTAATCGCTTGAGATATGTGCGGGCGGGTAGTGCGTAAACAACGCTATTCACGAGAGAGGGAGAGACAAATGTGCAATGACGCTACGGCGAAGTTATCGGCTATCGGACATTATTGGATAACGGAAACAAAGTGCGTCTCGCCCCATTGGTTATTATCGTTTGCGATCGCGAGAACTACGCGATAGAGCGTTCTCCGCGCCCGGAGTCATAAATAATTAGGAATAAATGAGAGAGACGCGTCGCACATTCAGGACGTTCGTTCGAAAACGAACTTCCGGCCGGCGCGACGTCCCTATTTTCTTTCCGTCGTAACGTGCCGCCCGTCGATACGGACAAGAAAATAAACCCCGCGTCTGTCGACAGGTCGACACCGTCGACGATTTATTTGTTTGTCATAAATCCGTCCATCTATTTCCGCTCGCGTGCATTACGAAAACTCGCCTTCCGCATTCCGAGACGCGCCTTTCTCTTCTCGCGTCTCTCTCCTCGTCGATAGATAGGAATTTTACAATTTCGTAGAACGAATTTTTGCAATTTCGAGAATCGCGTGAGTGATTTTAATTAATTATATTTTGTAGGAGCGGGATAATTTGCGACGTGTTAAAATGTCAAGAATCAAGAATTAGCTTCCATTTTCCTGGCTCGCTGATAGGTACGCGAAAATCAGCATCTTGTTGGCATTTTCTGGTGCGAATAGCGCATCATTCGAACAGACGCCGCTGTCGGAATTATCGGAGATGCGCCGAATTAAACATCGGCGAGGATAAACCCGCCGGTCATTTAGTTGATCGCGCCGTTTATTATTGAACCAGTTTGCGTATGCGGCGCGAAACAGCCACCGCCATCTCGCATATCTACGCCGCTCAAAATCTGGAAATACATCGACCTGGCTCCGAGTCGTCCCACGGGGACGGGAATCGCCATATGATTAATTCAGGTGCAAGGACCGTTTCGTGTCGATGAGCCGTTAGCGAAGCCAGAATAGAAATTGGCGTTTGTTTCCTTCCTTGTGAAACATGAATTCTAGGGAACCCCATTACTACCGTTTTGATCGCGTAAACGTCGTCAGCATTATTATTACTTACAGGAATTGTAGGGGCTCCACGTTTGCGCGTGAAATTTTCAGGCTACACTGAAGAAAAGTTTGCTAGATCTTAATACATATTTCCTTGAGTAAACATTTAAGTAAATACTTACTTATATAGTATATAAATATTTATTCAATAAAAGATAATAGTTAAATTAAAGTAATGGTTTTTGTATCAAATCAATATATGTTTACATTTAGTGAATATTTACTTTTCGAACAAATATTCATTGAAATTTAGTATTCTTTTCAATGTAGGTAATAAATGATTAATAAGTGCTTTGGTAAAATAATTTCAATCACATATTCAATTAATATAATTAAAATATGAGCGTTTAGTCGAACCAACTAAATGCTAATTTTACTTTTCTAAATGTTTAATAATATAATTATTACCAAACGGTCTATTACTATTATTACGTTTGATAATGTTTATTAAATATGGTATCAATATATTATACTAAACAAAATACATTTATAGCTATTACTAGGTTTTTCTCTCAGTGCAATACGATAAGAAAATAACACATATTATTTTCTCACAAATCATTGCGATATAAATTATATCTGGGTAAATGAGCAATTATAAAAATTATTTATTATAACATAACTGCGTACGAGTGAAATAATCGTATATTATGTGATTGTTAAGCAGACTGCGGTTTTTTATCTTCTACAGAATTTTAGATTCGTTCTGTTTGCCTTGCAGGTGACATGGAAATCCTGGCGTATTTCTTTGGACCGATCGGAGTGCTTCTAGCTGTAAATCTTATGTTTTTCGCTGTAACTGCTCGCGAATTGACGTGCGGTCTCTGGAAAGGCGAATTCGTGAAAAGCACCACCGAGAGGTAAGTAAACATTCTCCTCGTCGCAATTGAAAAAAAAAAAAAGGAAACCGTAATACATCATGCTCATTCATTTTCCAGTATTGTTTCCGTAGAAATAATTTATCATGTTTTAACTTTGACTGTTTTAAACGAACACACGCTCATTTGCGTGTGTTCTATTCATGAATAACGGATTTCATTAGATAAATTGTACGGAATAACAGTTTTTCGTTTCTTTTGTACGGATATTAATTTATTCTCTATTCCACAAAAGGCTTTTGTACGCTAATAAATAAATTTCTCTGCAATGCAAAATTCAATCTTCTTCGTACAATATATGGCTTGCAGCATAGTTATGCTTTCTCTTTGTAATCAACGGGTTACATTTTACTCTAAGCAATATTAATTAAACAATATTAGTAAAGCAATATTAGTTAAGTGAAATTATTATTAAAAATATATATATATATAATAATATTAATTGACTCTCTTCTTGAGCGTTGGAGTGGAATTTCTAAAGTATGAAAATTGAGCCAGTAAGAGTAGCTCAATGCTTCAATTTTTAAGAGTGATTTTACTTTCTAGAGTGAGATTCACTTTGAAAATTGTATATAGAGAGAAATATACAAGAAAATAAAACGAACTCGAAATGTTGCTATCAATGGGTGGCGTGAATTTAATTACGTTCCGCGAGAATTGTCTCTCCGAGGTATATCCATGTACGAGGAATTCGGAACCAGCCGATTTATCGATGGATTAACGAAGGATCGTCCTGCAATCTGGTCGGATTAACCGAGACGTCGTGGCTCGGGATTGACCAGCTGATGGTCCCCCTAAATTCAACAGAACGGCATTGCCAGCCGATTCTCGAGGCGTGCCTCGCCAACCTTGCAGCCGACGGGCACGGCTTTTGCCAGCATTCCACTGGTGGAAAATAATAACGTTTATTCCTTCGGCGCAGTTTCTTCCCGAGATCGAGAGAAATTCGTAAACACGTGTCGCACGTTCGTCACGCGAGACATCGGCCAACCAGACCTTTGTCTCGCGCAAACATTTACCTTACGCGCCCGGCCATGAAACTCAATGAATATTCTCTTTGCATTTTTCTGCAGTTTTCAAAGAATGGCCGTTACCAATAAAAGTTAAAAGTCTCGCGACCTTGCTACCGCGCAATGCAGATAAACTCGTTTGCACGGACTGGAAGATCCGCTTATCTTCGTATTCCGACTGATTCGCTCACTCCACGGAGTCGGGTTAATCGATTCAAATGAACGGCCAATCTGTCCGATCTATATAAAGATCGAAGTGAAGTGATACTTGGACGTGTGCAAGAGGCAGTATATTTTGTCATGTAAAAATGAACGGTCGAAATTCGGTTTGGAACACGCAAGAATTTTACAACATCTCGCACATGGCGTACGAAAGTCTCCCGTATAATTCGTGTTGAAATAAGCAAAAACGTGCGCACGAAACTGCAAGAGACCGAGGAACATCGGGGCGAAGTAATACGAGCTATCATGATCGTAAGCTCGATCGTAATAAGCTCGTTTCATCGGAAACATTCGATGTTTCGTTACAACGTGCGAACGAGAAGCGACTTCTCACAAGTATTCCGAATCATTTCGCGGAAGACGAAGTGCATTGCTCCGATTTTTGCTCCTCGCGAAAAGACGAAATGTATCGATAACGCGCGCGCACGCGAGAATATCGGTGCTCCAACAATAACTCTAGGAATATCCCGGAATTGTGCCAACAGCCGCGTTTACGGGCCATTTCCGACACGCTCCGATGCAACGATAATAAACGCGATGTTGCGCACGGCCGCCGAGGAACGATCGTTTCAGCGACTGCGAAACGACACTCGCACCTTGGAAGCGATCAAGTTTTATTGGTCCAGACGAAACGCCCGATCTCCCGCTTTTCGCGGGAATACGGGATTTTATTTTGAACGCCGGAGAATGGCGCCCGGACTCGATTGAATATCAAGGATAACTGGTTGAAGACGAAAGGACGTGTGGCGAAAGTCAAGGAAAATCCTCAGGAAGTTTCAAAGTGTTTATTTCAATTTTTTTGTACGCGAATATGTGGGCTGTAATATGTAAACGACAACTTGGAAAAAATACGGGGTTGCCCGCGCAAAACTGGAAATTAGGGAATTTTGTGAAATTTTCTGGAAATTAAAAATTCTTGACTTTAAAGAAATTTAATATATATGTATACCTCACACCTACGCAGTTTTGAAATTCTAACTTAACAATGAAAAAACGCAAACGGTGTCGGTAACAACAATAATTTATATTGCTGCTGTTGAGCGATCTTTTAACAATATTTTTTTCGACGATTACCCAATTAAGACGAAAATACAAAAAAATGTGTAAATATTGAAAGTTAGGTAAAATTATGAAATTTTATCTGGAATTTTAATTAGGGATTCGTGACGATCTTGAAGACTGCAATTTTATCTTTTACTTCACAAGTAAGCCTTAATTTCAAGTTTACCAAGGTAATTTAACTTGATACGTGAAACGTTGAGGTGCAGACGACTTACGTGCAAGAGGAGATTCGACGTTTTGGAACGTCAAAATATTTCTCACTTTTTTTTCACGACGAAAGGTATTTGACACCTCGTACTTTCCGATTTGCACAGGCGAACGGATTCTTTTTACAGAGCGCAGACTTTGCACGCGCAGGGAAAGTTTATTTTATTACCTTCCAGCCGACTGATATCAGGCAATCGTTATTTTCCATTCGCTCGACGTCCCTTCGATCCGCTTACATCCTCTCGCTCTATTCGAGATTGATATTGACGATCCCAATTCGCGATTTCGACGACGCTATTTGCCCGCCGTGATGTACGTACACGAACACAATACGGCCATTGTTTGGCAAAAGGAAACGTAATAGCATATGCAGATTTCGCCTCATCCCGAGTTTGTTCTGTGTCTTCAACGAACGGATTTCGTTCATCACGTACGTTTGCATAGTTTCCGGAACACCCCGACGTGGATAAATTGCCTTGCGAAAATCTACGAACATTATACATTCATGGCGGTATTTATGAGAAAATAACAATATTATTTTTTATACGCGCGGCAAGTTTACAGTGACTTTTTTGCTTTTCATCGGGAAAGAATAACATAAATATCATCGATAACCTCGGATATTCCTTCCACTGAAATATGCGCAGTTGTATCATTATTTTTATCATTTTTTTTATGTTATATTTTGTGTTATATTTCAGTTTAAAGCATGAGGATATTCAGTGAAAATAAAAAACTGTGATTATAAATACACATGAATGTACGCAACGAATACGCACGTCAAAATTAGAATAGGAAAATATACTCATAAACAACGAAATAAATGTCAGTGTTTTTAATTTTGAACGTAATAAATGCTTGTTATGATACAAACATCGTTATAACGCAATAACAGTCGTCTCTAGAACGAAATAATAATTTTTGTTTGCCACGTGCGTCGTGGACGCCATATACACTTTTTCAAAAAAAAGTACTAAATTTTAATGAATATTCGCTCGAGTAGTTCCAAGTAAATATTCACGTATATCTAAGTATAAACATATATCTATTTGATATAAAAATTATTAATTTAATTATTACTTTTTCCAGTGAAACGTGTAAAAAAGCCCATCAAGCTATTCGAGTGCACAAAAATTCTTTATTTTTCGTGAATATAATAAAACAAATAAAATATACATTTCAACCCTTCAATTCATTGATCTATTCATTACATAGCTAATTTGACATTTGGATAAAGAACAACGAAGAAATAATTATCGGGAATCATCAACTTGGAATTTGCGTTAATTATGTAATTTCGATTTATATTTTATATTTTGATAAGGATCCGAATTGAAGGGTTGAAACGTATATTTTATTTGTTTTGTTACATTCACACGAAAAATAAAGAATTTTTGTGCATCCGAATAATTGATGTAGCCTCTGATGGGCTTTTTTACGTGTTTCACTGATATATTCTTTCGAGTCTCATTATACATATTTGTATTTCCTTTTTGTTGAGTGAATATTTATTTAATGTAAGTAAATGTTTACTTAGGATACTATTCCAAGAAATATGCATTACGATTTAGTAAACTTTTTAGTGTACGTACACTAACGGAAAAAAAAAATATAATCAATTTTAATAAATATTTAGTTGAATACTCTGCCAATTAAATATTTGTTAAATCTAAAGATATATTTATTTGATATGCAAGAAATGTCAATTTGATTTAAGAATCATTTCTTTTATGGAACAAATATTTACTTACTGTAAGTAAATGTTTAGTTGGCAGTTTATTGAACGAAATACTTATTAAAATTAACTAAATTTTTTTTCTCAGCGTAATATATACTACATCCGCGAGAAAAACTTATGGAGAGAACGATGTTGACATTTTAAAACGACCTACGGCTGCCCACGCGGCCGGTCAGATGGTTTCAGAGTGGCGCCAAGTTAACGTACAGACGTCACGTCCGATTTGACGTTTGCCGGAGGAAGGAGGAGCCGGCTTGAATTATCTTCTGACAAAAGGCGACACGGCGATGGCCGCGGGGGTCATAAAAGCGGTATGAAATACTCGCAATAACCGTCGAGAGGGCGAGTGCCATCCAACGTGCGGATCCAGTTCGTCAAGTCCGATGCACTCTCTCTCTGCTCTCGCGTCTCCGTCGTCGCCCCACCCCCTTTTTCCTCTCGCGGTCGCGCAAAGTGGAGATCTGTGTTTCCGCGGTTCCTCGCCTCGGAGCCGAGATAGCGGATTTTCACCAGCAAAAAATATTTTATGCCGACCGCACGTCCGAGAACGGTATTTCTGTACTTGCGACCGCGCGAGAATAGTCTTCATATAGGGAACGAGAGAGAGAAAGAGAGAGAGAGAGAGAGAGAGAGAGAGAGAGAGAGAGAGGGAATCATATAAATATACTTATATAGACAGTATATTTCTGCGATACCTGCCTCGTGCGTCTGTCGTCCTTAAGCCGCCACTTCCTGACTTCGCACTTAAATCGCGGAAAGAAGGATTTTCTCACGTTATATCGTACCTTCATGTCTCCCGTGAATGTGGATTTCTTGGAAGAAAGTACCCGGGAATCGTGAGCAAGATCTACAAGTGCGGACACGTTGGCAAGAGGTTTTTAACACACGTACTTTTATATCGCAATCGCAGCTGGTACGCTCTTCCTTCGTAACTCGTTCATATTTATCGGCCCTATGTTTCCGCTCCCTCTTGTTTTCTTTTCCTTCTTAATATCCCCGTGGCCCTTTGGGTAGGAGGGTGGTCACTTCGCGACGATTGCATTCCAACGGTAAATTGTATTCGTACCGCGGCGAATTGTATTCGTTGATTGCAAAAGCACGGGCGTTCGCGTGGCGTCTAAAAATAACGTATACGCCGCGTAGCTTATGAATGATTAACTGCGCGAACGTCAAGAAACTTCGAAAGCCGCCTGACGACGAGAGCAAATGACGCGGTGATGCGGCGATGGTTGAAAATTTTATTCGAAGTCGTCGACCCTTTCTAGTCCGCATATCACATTTGATATTTCAAAAGTCATCGTCGCGGGCGCGCAAATTTCTCCCCCC
>NW_017304876.1:205496-206618 GCF_001594115.1 Trachymyrmex septentrionalis
CCCCTCGCCGCCGCCGCTTCTTGGCGTCGTCGCTTTCGTCTTCCGAGTTTAGCTCGTCCCTTCGCGCGCGACCCGTCCAATATCCACCGTTTTCAACTCCGTCCGATTAAACGGGATAATACCTTGCTGGCGATTCCCGCTTTCCACTTCATTGTGGGACTCGCGCTATAAATGCGCGGCAACGCGAAATCTCAGCACAGGGAATCGCCGCTCGTCGTCAATTTATCTTGTAATTAGCGCGAGAAAGAACGCGACGTTGATTATTCCCCTTTGAACGGTTTTCTCATCGCACATTTTGCCACGCAGCTGCGGAAAAAGCGTATTATTTACGACAGACGCGCTCGATTGCCATCAATCGTAACCGTCCGTAAATGTAAACGGCGAAAAACAAAACAAAAAAAAAAAAGAGAACAAAAACAAAAGAGAAAATCGCGATTGGAAAGTGGAATTTTCTCACGTATGTACAGGCCCTGTAACGACTTCCATCCATCGGTCTGCTTGCACACGGAAGAGAGCCGAAAAGGAGGAAGCCACGCATGACGAGATCGTTCGAATCGCGCGAAAGTTTTCCCCTTTCCCGCTTTCTCGATCCTAGATAATGGACATCTTCCTTCGGGTCCTTTGTTCGGGCCTCGTTGGCCTCTCGCCTCTCGCCCTTCCGCGCACAGTTCTCTTCATTTATTCACCCGTTTCCTTCGCCTTATTGTCTCGCGTTACACGGCCCGGCCCGCCGCAGCGTGCGGAGAACGGCGCACAGAACAGTGCGGCGGGGATTCAATATTTACGGAGCATCCGCGTGTGGATGACCCATTCCACCTCGTTCGCTCCCCGCGCGCTCCTCCCGTAGGAATTCCCGCCCGTTCATTGTTGTTCGGCCGTGCGCGCTCGTAATATTGACCCTCGTGCAAATTATATCGCACTTTTCCACGTCCAGTCGATACTTTCCCACTTCCGGTCGCGCTTTGTCCGATGCGCGACAGCTGTCACGGCCGATCGCATCGCATTCGTTCGGTAACGTTTTGAAGCCTTCCTCGTCGTTCGTTCCGATCTGAAATTTTCGCCAGCGCGAAGGTATATATTGTAATATCGCGCAGCGCGCTTTCTACGGATGGAGAAGCGTAA
>NW_017304876.1:206718-232682 GCF_001594115.1 Trachymyrmex septentrionalis
AAAGGTATATATTGTAATATCGCGCAGCGCGCTTTCTACGAATGGAGAAGCGTAATATTACCTCGTTTATAAAACAGGATCCCTCGCGCCTCGCCATGGAAACAAGACGCGTTTAGTAGTCTCTGTATCTCCCGAGGTTGTAATTATTTCGCGCTTCAAGCTTTAATCTGTGTGTCTCCGTCACTTATTTTAATAATTTCCACCAATTACGTTCTCTTTTCTCTTGCGAGAAAAAGAAGAAAATGTCATGTTCTGCGCGCAAGTAATGCTGAAGAACGCAAGAAAATCTAACGGCAAATATGTACACGAAATGGAGAATGATTTTTGTAAACGATATTAGACAAAGTATCTTTTTAAGTACTATAATGTGTGAATACGCAACGAATAGGAAATTAAGATCCTAAACGATCAAACTAGATCTTTAATGCTTAAACGGCTGTTTTTATTGTCTCTCTCTCTTTTTTTTTTTCATATCTGTGAGATTCCTAATCCGCTACAATTATTCAAATACGCGAGAAAAATTGTTTTCCCCAACGATCACTTAAATTGTCCTACATTCCTCCGTTTGTGCTTAGGCTTTACACAAGGCGGGAATAAAGGCATACGGATTAGTTTAGATCCCCTCTTGATTAAATCTTTTCACCGCTTATTTATGATATCATCACCCTACACTGTTAAAGCTATAAGACTCGTAATTGAAACGACATATCACGCGCTTCAGTCTTTACTGCTGCTATCTCAATTTCTGTCTGCCCGCCGACACTCTCGCGACTCGAGATTACCGGATTGTCTTTAGACAGAAGACAACTCCAGCCACGTCTATCGGCAAAAAGTCAATAATAGACTGGATTCCAAATGATTCTCAGCATCATTCTCATCGTTCCTGTCCACCCTCATTCCTTCCCGGTTTCTTCCTCTCAGACGTTATTTTCGATGCTCGTTCATTTCCTCTCCGTGAGTTCGCGCCCGCGACAGCCGAGCGACTGCACGCGGTCCGTTCATAATAATTAGCAACGCCAACGAAAATAGAATTCTCGGTGACTGCGACCGATGTGCGTGCGTCAGGATAACGCACGCGAAGCGACATTACGACGCCGTAATTCTGCGATACCGCCGCGATGTACGGATACCGTACGGTGTTACGGGCCGCGAATATTCTGACAGGACGCATTAATAACACTTTGATTTTCGGGTTCCCTGCGACGGATGTATTACATATATCAGGATTGTTCCTGAAAGTCAGAGAGATATCAGGGAAAAGTTCGAGAATTTTGCAATATTTTATGGGAAATTAAAATTTTTCCCTCTTTAAAAATTTGCAAGGCAACATTAATAGTAATTTACGTTGCTACGTAATAATTGAATTGTTCTCTCAACAAAATATTCGACGGTTCTCGAAATCAAGACGAAAATACGAAAACAAATTTGAATATTATTGGAAGCAGGGAAAAATGATGGAATATTTTGTCTGGAAAAAAATCGTTAGGGGAAAAATTGTGAAATTTTAGAATGAGGAATTTTTTTTTGTGGCAATATTCTGTATATGTGATGCATAGTACATCGAATGCCGCCACAGTATGAGGGTGCATTTATTCGCGGGGCTCATATGAATCGTTTTTAATAACGGATAATAGTACAACAATAAGCGAGACTTTTCTAGTGCTCGTCCCACAATAATCCACGAATAATAGCGGATTTCGCTTTTCTACCCTTCGACATGGAAATCGGCGGGACGATTTCCGTCGAGCCATTATTTTGTAGGTACACCGACAAAAAGGGGGAGAGACGAAAGCTTCTCGAAAAGTCAACAGTTAAACAGTTCAATGAGGGAAGCGAAAATTTATAATCGCGTATTATTTGATCGCCTATTATTTATAACGAGACAAAGCGCAGTCTCGCATATCAAATAAACAATGTCAATTAATCGCGTACCATTTACATTCATTATACGCACGTCATATGTTGCGAAGCGTACGATTGCTTTATTGACCGTCAGGGAGGAGAGTCTCATAGCGCGATAAATAATTTCTTGCAATATCGCATTCAGCGACGTCGCTAGCACAACGATATCATAACGTAAACAATACAGCGAAATATCAACCGGACTATTACAATCAATTTCATTCATGATCTTCTGTGCCTGCGGTTTCTCTGCGGTTCACGCGTGTGTACTAACCGATTATTTAACTGAAATTACAAACGTATTTCTTCACATTCTTAACCTTTTTATGTTAATCCTAGCACACATTTGTTTTTTTGCACGCTTGGTACACACACTGTGATCCCCATCCATATTTGTGTGTTACCGTAATTTTCATAAAAATGAATATATTTCGATTAATTTTGTTCCCATCGATGGAGAATTGATTAACCTTTAAACAGCTGGTACTTTTTCGTTACAATATAGTGATTCTTTTTTCTCAAAAATTTTACTCTCTATATAAGTAATATACACACGACGCAAAATTTCGAAATTTGTTCAGAGTCACAAAAGTAGCTTTCCCGGCTGGGAACATATCAAATATAAAAAATGTTTATTTTCTCAAAAATAGTATTTCAGAGGTTTTTGGTATCGCTGATTCTAATTCTGAGCATAGATTTATAAAATTTTGAGCAATATTGACAACATTAATAAATATAAATTAATATAGACTCATGCAGAGAACTTTCCTTTAGCATTACTCAGAGTTAACGACATGGACGTAGAAAATTTGTAGCTTTTTGACTTTTCTTTTTTGTTTGGTTTTTAAATTTACTTTTCATATTTTTTCTTTGCTTTTTCTTTTATAACTTTTTAATTTTTTTTATGTATTTTAATTTTTTGTATATTTTTCAATACTTATATTTTTTTATATATTTTGGGCAACATATATACAATTATGTTTAATACAATATTAGTATTGAAAAGATTACCAAAAATGACGTTATTTTAAACCACACAAAAGTGACTTTCTCGTCTGTCTAAAGGTTAAGGAAGCCTATAATGTGTAAAAGTCGAGAGACTTAAGAAACTTCGAAATATACATAATGTATAAGTTCAAAGAAAAAGAAAAATTTAGAAACGCGAAAAAAATTTCGATTTAGAAAGATGCAGCTAGGGTTAAGATAAAATTTAATATTCCTAGTAAAGAGATTGGATCCGACCCAACGCTGTTTTGTTCATATTTCACCTAATCGACATAATAAATGGATAAAAATAAATAAATAATACATATTATATATTATAAAACTTCTTTCTCTGTTAACGAGCAGTGCATGGAGCTCCGTAAAATAAACGGAGCCGGGTCGCATCTGATCTCCCTTATCCCGCAAGAGGGATAATTTTATTTTAATTGTATCATCACATCATCGTCGTCATATTATCTTTAAATTTCTTTTTCTCGGGAATTTAAAAATAGAACCGTGGATAGTTACAAGTGCGCTATTTTGGAATTCTAAGTAAACATTTTTCACTTTCTTGAGAGAGCTTCCTGTTTATACGTATCTTTAATTTAAGCGTTTCCGTTAATTTCTACTTTCAGAGCGACGTTAGGCCGCATATGCATGAAGCTGGTGATCGTGATGGGTGTTACCTGGGTGGCCGACGTGGTTTCGTGGGCTGTCGGCGGACCGCAATACATCTGGTACTTCACCGACCTAATAAACGCCTTCCAGGGAGTACTGATTTTTGCAGCGGTCGGCTGCCAGCCGCAAGTTCGAGCCGCACTGAAAAGATTCGTCAGCAGGAACCCGCAGACCAACGCTGGGAGACAGGGTAACGGTCACAGCACAACCAGCCACGGGATGCCTAGCATGGGCGACAGCGTGACGCAAAATCCGAGCACTAAAACTGCACCGTTGGAAACTATCTGCTAGAATGGTTTCTCCCTCCGAGTCGATCTTTCGTCACTTGACAAATCTCTCGTCAGTGATCTCTCGTTGGTGAAAATCATCGAATCTACACTTGGCACTGCGCTTGGCCGGCCGATAAGCGCGATGAGAGCAATCCGAATTTGAATCTGTGATTGAACCTACCGAGAGGTCGTCTCGCGGCTGCAATTCGTCGCTCGGAGAAGTTTTCATCGCGGAAAACTTACACGGAGAGTTACATGGAGAACGTAATAGTCGTAATGGGGGGGGGGGGTTCCCATGGAATGGTCTCCGTGTTCATCCAGGAAATCAGCGATTGAACTTTGCGCCGACGACTCGTCCGCTGTACTTCTTCTCCATTGAGCAAGTTGACAAGCTTTGCGCACAATGTAACTGTACACAACGGTGACACCGAAGCGTCACCATATAATAATGTCGGACTAATCGACCGTAGGATATTTCCGCAGGATCGATTGGACAAGAAGTTTTCTGTCGTTGACCTGCTAAAAGGTCGAGAAACTTTCGCTGAAAATCTTTTCTTATTGACATCTCCCAGATAACACACACGCGAATACGAGAGAGGCCCGGGGAATGTCTGAAGAATACCCGAAAGTGTGTTGAAGACGCCTTCCAGACGTATTTCAAGTATGTTTTGTACTTTCTCGCTGTTTGAGTTCTCGCGAAACGCGATAGTGTAATTTCGTGTAATAGAATACGGAGAGAATGATTTGCGCTTTGTCCTATCTGGTCGTAAAATGGCGCACGAAAATGCGGACGCAAAGAAACGAATGACACAGCGTATAAATGCGTGTGCAAGGTAAGTCACGTAAGACTTGATTTTCCTGTCGCGAGCCATTCGACGGTGCGGTCGTTAATTCACATTCACCGTCTCGCAACATCTGTCGAGCGAAATACAATCGGCAAATCAGCAGCGCGTGTACGATTATCTGAAAATCTCGGTAGTGACTTCCGGACCGTCTCGTTCGAGCGGGTGCTGATCGCCAACAATCCATATCGGATATTGCACGAAGCAGCGAACACACTTCGTTCTAATCATTGGATCTGAAAAACTGAATATACACTCGCGCCGACAAGGATAGATCGTGAAATTTCGCTGACGAAAGAAAACGGGAACGGTAATTGTCCATTCCTGTTTTGGTTCTGCCCGGACTTTTACCACCACGCGATCCATCTTCTCTGACATAAGCAATTACTCGCCGTACGCAATTAACAGAAACTCTTTGCTACGATATCTCGTCGATCTCATTTTAGAGCATTTTTCGTGTAACATGTTTCTCTAATTTTTTTTTTTTTTTTTTATTCCTTTACATATGGCATATGTAATATCGAGAACTCGCGCGAAATCGCACGAGAAAGATACGATACTTCGGATTTATTCCGAATCACGCCGCAGAGATTTCGAATCGCGATTTGTTTTAGCACGAGTTTGACGCTTTCGCACTCGAGGCACTCTAAACGACGAGACATTGTACAGATGTCTGTATATATATTCAACGTATCTATCACGAGCACGACACGAGAAGAAGTGCAGAACATTCGAGGCGACGGGTGTTAATCGTGAGCAACACAAATGTTTAAAAGGCACTCGTCTATTTCGATCTTTTCCGAGTGTCTTTTAATTGCGAGCTCCACAAACAATTACATGTCATGTTTTATGTACCGTGAATATTCGTCATTAAATATAACGGGCGTGTGTTCAGTACAGACACCTCATCGCCGCCTAAATACGATCCGAAGGCTGTTTGACAATTTTTTTTCTAATTTCTATCTGTCTAAAAAGGGTGTTCAGAATTTACCCTCCGGGCTTGGCGCCCGGGAACGCCTATGAACATTTCTTTACGCGGCTTCGAGAACCTATTCGGATGCGCATCGTTCATAAATCAGAGTTCGTAATGGCTCTACGCCGCTAAAACAGACAATGACGCGTACTCTTCGGACCTCGGTAGCGGGCAGAAACAATGCATGATTTATGATCGAGGCGAATTAATATTCTCTTTTTTTTTTTTCTACAGCGGACAACGATATTCATTGATATTAATAATATCGGCTCGCGAACGAGCGCAAGTATCTCCCTCGAGATTAATCATTTTTAACAATAGAGCGTCGTAGCCGCGTTATTACGTGGCAATTTTGCTTTCTGAAAACAATTTCGCCATTTTACGGCAAATTTTTCGACGGCCAGTTTTTGACAATGTAATCTATTACACCAATAACTCTCGTTATACGAGTAATCTAACGTAATCTTTGCTATTATTATATTATTAGAATATTTTCGAGAATATATATTTCGATTTTTATTCGTACAAAATCTTTAGACTGGAACGAGATGAAAGTATCGCGTTACGTCTATTACGATGTGACGGCGTGATTAACGTTCGACGGGAGCAAAAGCGAGACTACAGTTTCTTTCAACTTAATGATCATTATGCTCCCTCTCTCTCTCTCTCTCTCTCTCTCTCTCTCTCTCTCTCTCTCTCTCTCGAAATTCGAGTACGAAAATTCGAGACGAAACGACGAACGAGTCTTACCTTCGTTTCGCCTCGTATTACCAAAGGACGATCGAGAGTTCATCACGGATTTCCTTCCGAGTCCTCTTTACTTCATTATTCATCGGATATTATCGAATCTAGGAGCAATCGTTTTTCCGTTTCCCTTAGCATAAATCTGCATCGACGTCATTAGCCGGGTCTGGGCGGATCCGTCGTGGTATTAAATATGCAACATCGTGGCTTCCGAGCCACAATTTATCACTGATCGGTCGAACGGTCCTGTTCCGAGCACACGAAAAAAACAAAGAACTTCATCGCATTGCGCGTACAGCACGTAAAAACGTTCACGCACGCAATTCGCGTACACGCGATTTGTCGACGTGTGCGTTGCTCCGCACAACGAATAATCCGTTTCTGCGACCGTTCCAGCGAGTGGATCCTTTTACGCAACGTTTCCGCATCCGATTTCCTACAAAAGGAATCGAATGCTGATTTCGACTCGATCGTTTCGGAATATATATTTATGCTGATGACCATCGCGCGAAGTGACGAAATTAAATAGGATATCTATTTCTAACGCCGTTTTATTAATTTTAGTTTTTCCAAATTTCAAACGATTTTTAATTATTCGCGTATTCGACGTTGAAATATTTTCTTGTTTCCAAGGGGGAATTTTTAGAATATTCGTGTTTCCACTTTACGTGAGAGAGAGAGAGAGAGAGAGAGAGAGAGAGAGAGAGACGGTTTGATATCTTTTGCGTTATAAGTATTCATTTAATTTTCCGACGAGGGAAGCGGATACGCCGAGGAAGGACTTCGTGGAAGGGAATTCTAGAAGAACTGCCGCGAAGCTCTATATACTGCCAGAGATACTTTATCAAGTATGTGCATGAGACTAATCAGGATAAACTAACCGCGCAACTGCCACTTTCATATAATAAATTCGCCTTTTTTCTTAGTATTATGAAAGTATTATACGATACGTAGCGCTCGATAGTACAACGAATCACCGATCGTCGACCTCTGCTTTATCATTTTTCGAGCGATTTTAACGCAATGGGAGCCTCCTTGCCTGGGGCAATGAAATTACTCGCGTACGCTCTTCTTAAGAGACTCCGGATTCAACTAGATCGCTCCACATCCGGCGCTCTCTGAAGCGAAACGGGACGTCGGTTTCGCATCAGGTCCGGGCTTACAATTCGCGATGCGTACGTAAATGGAATCACGTATAGGTAGGTCAAGGCATGTAATCGATGTCAACTCGTGACAATACACACTAGGAATTCAATGCCTTCTGAAATGCCTTCCAAACGCGGCGTTCGGTTACGCCAAATCAAGTATACAAAGAGGAACCGGACGACGACGGAGCTCTCGGTCGGTTCCTCGAGTTTGACCCTTTAGCTGCGACACGTGCGATTACGGTTTTTTTTTTTTTTTTTTTTTCAGGAAGACTTTTAAAAAGACTTCTGACGAGACGGAAGACGACGCAACAGAATATCACGATATCTCTTTAATGATGTGGAATTATGAAGCGTTCATCATTTCCACAGATTACATTAACGAATGTGGAATAACGTAAAGTGTCAAATTAATGTGCAGATTTTTATTAATTTCTTATATTGTCCTTTTTATATCCACTTTCTCATCGCGTAATTAATTATAATGTGCGTTCTTAATTATAAATTAGATATACGATATATGTATGTTTGCGCACAACTGAAGGATTAATAATTAATTATCCACGACGATTTCGTCGTTCCATTTGTTGCTTATCCTGACTAAATGTTGGTACTGAAAAAAGGTTTGGTAATAACTATCAAATGTATCTTGTTTAGCGTATTAGTAACATCTAATAAATATTACCAAACGTAATAATAGTGATAAGAATAAGTAATAATAGCAATAAATTTTTTGTAATAATAAGAAAAACAGGGGGTAATATTGAAGAAAGTAAAATTAGCGTTTAGTGTTAATTTGATTAGATTAATCGATTTAATTATTACATTTCTCAAAAATGAAATTATCTCAAACAATTATATTTTTAATAACCATCATATAGGCTTTATTATTATTACCAGACTTTTTTTCAGTATGCATTTAAACAGCAGTGAACGGATTACACGAGCTGTTCACGTGTGTGATGTATTTATTCATGATCAGAAATAATCGTGAATACAATTTCGTTTTATATCCAGACGTATCGCAGCATGACAAAGTACACTCGGGATCGTTTTACATCGTTATCAGGACAAAGCATTTCGTTTCGTAATATAATGCATAACAAAGAATGGCGGCGCATTTTAATCGCGTAGAATTGTGATTGCTGATTAGAAACCGATATAAGTAGGATTAATTACACGATGTAATCGGATGTAAGATTATATAAACGAAACCTCGCCCGAGTTTTCGAGCCTTGGCGTACGGGATTGGCGTTCACAATTCATTTGACGCCGCAATTTAGTGATTAGGGATTAGAAATTAGGGAAGTCATTGTATTTTACTTACATCTAAGAAGAGACTGAAACGCGTGTCCCTTGTCCAACTGGGATCCAATCGGGACTGATTTCCAAATGAAAGTACTTTGCTTGGCATTTTTATTATTATTCTATCTATACCGTCGAAAAATGCAAAGCCCGTCCACTCAGAAATCGAGCAATAAGTCTGTTCTTTTTAATTGAACTTGTATGATTTATCTTTCTTCTTTTTCTTTCCACGTTGGAAAAGAGGAAAGATGAATTATACGAATTCAGTTCAGAAAAGAATAAATCTAATGCAACTCCCATACAACGTCACAAGAGAAGCGTCACGATGACAAATTCATTCCTTTAAATCCGCGATAAAAACCCTTAAGGGGGTATTCTACTTTATAGGGCTGTTTTTTTAAATATTAATTTCAAATATTAACAGAATAAACAAATATTAACAGACTCACAATAAAAATACAAATCTCTCTTAAAAATAAAAATAAGCAATATGTTTATGTGCGCTTTTTCCGAAATTAATCGTTTATTTAAAAATCTTTCATTATCCAGTATTTAAACATTCTCTCAGTCAAAATCTTCCAGTGAACTGAAATAAAAAAATAAAACTTCATTTCAATCAGGATAATCACTTGCGATTATCATTGGAACTAAAATAATTAATTTCGCTTAACAAATAAATAAGTGACATTTATTTTTAAAAAAGTTTGATTTTTACATTTTTCAAAAATATTTTCGAGTTACAAAAAAAATATATAAAAAATTAAGTTATCAAAGTCATTTCAGTTTCAACTGTAAATGAATGTGTATTTTATAAGCTCTTAAAATTTGGAGCTGATCGGTACAGTGGTTTTCTTTCAATCGTGGTCGCTAGTTTCGAAAAAGTCGTTTCGAGAAAATTTATAAAGTTTGCATTGATATTTTTATGCAAATAATGATAGAATTTTGTAACTTACGTTTAGTAATCGGCAATTCCGGGACCATAAGGTGGACCTTCCTCCGCCTCATAAACAGCTTCCTTTGCTGCTCTTTCCCCTCGAGCTGTTCAACTTCTTTGTCACTTCAGACAGATGGTCACAATGGGAATTAAAATCGGACCCGCCGTTTAAAAATTAACAGCTTCGCAGGACGAAATTCAAATTATCCGATCCGTACTTCACTTCTGAATAATTTGAATTTCGTCCTGCGAAGCTGTTAATTTTTAAACGGCGGGTCCGATTTTAATTCCCATTGTGACCATCATTTTCAAAATATTGTCAAAACCCTCATTAAAAGTGCAAACAGCTAAATACGTGACTATATAGATGATAATTCTGCCAGAGTGGATGTGTTTCGGCGCAAATGTCCAAATCATTGAATTTAATAATTCATTATTGTTTTGAGTGCTGGCATCTTTGTAATAAATCGCCTCGCGTTAGATCCTCGTAAACGGATTTAATTCCTTTTAAACTGCGTCATTCAAAAGTAAGTTATCATGTTGAAAAGTATCGAATGTTCCATCGGCCTCTGTTTTGTGCCATTTACATCAGGGCTCAGGATCTGGAAGGCAGCAATCGTATTGAGGATTTTTATCAGTCGAACACATTTATGTTTTAAGGTAGCCCAAATTGCCTTCTTCATCCTACAATGTTTCGAATTTTTATATAAAACTTTACAGAGATATTCTACAGACTATAAGGATTTTAAAAATGTAAAAAAAATCGATTTTTTTACCCAACAAAAAAGTAGAATACCCCCTTACAAAAAAATCACAAGGTATCTTCAGAGTCGTTAATTTACGATTTATGGGATAGAAGCGTATTCGCTAGTTAAATTTATCTTTAGCTTAATTCCTCAAGTCTTTAAATTTTAACATAGATTTCCAATCGCAAGCTCGATAATCAAACTCAATTTAATTTCGAATGTCAAATGTTTCAAATAAATTATTATTGAAACATTTCCATTCGTTCTTTCACAAAAAAACGGATAATCTTGACGTTTCGAATAACAAATGCAAATTATCCTGTAACAAGCACAAACTCGCTTGCTCATTTTTGAAAGCCAAATCGAAAGCCAGATCGGAATTATTCGCGATCAGAATCAGTCCTGGAAAATCTCGTTAGTTCCTCCTTTTTTTTTTTGTAGCGTTCACAATTGCGAAATGACGTCGCGGCTCGGTTAGCTCTTCTTTTCTGTCTTCATCAAAAAACCTGACATGATTAATTGATCGCCTTCTCGTAAGGAATTGATCCGTGATTCCGTACCGACACGAGGAAATTAAGCGGCTGAATCGGCGACGTTATTAGCAGTTTGTTAGTATGTAAGTTGTGTGTGTGTGTGTGTGTGTGCGCGCGCGCGCGCGTACGTGTGTGCGTGTGTGTGTGTGTGTATTGCCGCGATTAATTAATTGCGTGACAGCGCGTGCGTAATTAGTGTATCGAAAAGCTGTAACATCGTTGGAAGAAAAAAATAAAGAGAAAATAACAATCGCATCGGATTAATCGACAGAATGATTAACATATTTCATCGCATACAACGATTCGTCAGTAAAATACTGCCGCAAGCGGAATAGTTCTTCTCTTATGTCGCGATATCAATAATTTAAGGAACTGCACTATTTATCGATTTGTAAAAGTGCATATATTTATAAGCAAGTCACCATCATCACGGCGACACTCATAGCTCATCACATGCCATCGCACTCTTGTAGATAACATCCTTATCGTTATTATTGTCATGCTATTGATACTACCATTAATTTCTTATTATTATTATAATTAATATCATTATACTACATAATCGTTTGTTTTTTTTTTTTTTTTAGATCGAACTAAATATACTTAGATGCTCTAGCATAGCATAAATCATTGCGATGTCACACATTCGTCCTGTGCGAGAATTAATGCGATGAAATTCAATAGTCTGTGATCGCGAATTGTCTCTGATGAATTTTCGAAGAAACATCTTGAAGAAGAGATCGAGTTCTTTTTGAAACTGCTGATTTAGTCCAAAACGAATATAATGCTTGCGTATATATATATAATATGAAAATAATCTTTTGATTTTTTTTTTCAATTCTGCAATATAATTGACAAATCAAGTGTTCCAAGAGAATGGAAAAAAAATTGATCGATTTAGGCTTAATTACAATCTTTCTTTCGGCGAGCGAAACACAAAAACGAAGCAACAGGTATCAGATTTAGACGTTAAAATCACACGATACGTGATTGTTAAACTTACCCGCCTCGTTTAATGACTTTTTGGTCTCGGCTAAACCGCACAGTTCGCCGCACGACGAATTCCACGCTTGTATATTAAATTTGTTTATAAGACGATAGTATCTCATAAGGAGTACGAAATATTATAATAATCGATGAAGGAAGTAGCCTTAAAGTAACTTATTTGAAGTAGATTGTTGACGTAAAGGTATAACGATTTAGACACGCAACAGCGCGTACACGTAGCTTGCCAGTACGAGTAGTATTAAGAGATAATACATTTTCGCGGCTCGATCGTACGATCGAGACTCGAAACAATAAATATTGTTCGTTAAGTTGACGCGAAGTATATTGCGAGCCAATAATAACGAAATCGAAAAAAAAAGTGCGTGTAACGCAGATTTGTTATAAAATATGCCCTATTAAATTCGAATTTCAAAGATTGTTTTTCAATTTGCAATAAAAGCGCGAGTTGCAAAAACTTTAAATAAATAACGAGTAACGTAATATGCATCGGATAACAGCGTATATTAGTTTATAAACAATTGTTTATTGTGTCTCGACAATTTTGTAATGATAATCACATATACATTGGATTTATTTTAAATTACAAATCGAATGTCGAATTTAACGTGAGCATATATATTTGTATCACATCTGTTCATCTCCACGTTGAACGAGAGCAAACTTATTCAATTTTGATATTCTTTTTTCTATATTTCGCCTACGAAATCGGTTTCACTGCCAAAAGATATATCACGCTGTTGTGTTATAAATATGAATTTTAATTATTAACTGATTAATATTCGAGAGCGAAAACTTTGTTATGAAATAAAATAGCACGTGCGAAATAAAAGTTTCGAGAAAACGGAGGCTATACAACGTAGACAATAGTGTTAACAATAGTTTTAGTAGTACCTTAGCGTCATTAATGATACAGAATATAGTTATTATTATAATAGTAAGCGAAGAAACATTTATACAAAAATGATCGTGCGTTGTCCGATCGTATACCATTCCTATACAATGTATCGTAACAGTATTTGCTATTATATTAATGGTAGTAAACAGAAAAAACTGTTAATACAAAGTTGTATCTTATTTTTTATCGACTTACTTACCCCATCTTTATCCCAATGATTCCTAAAGAAAAAAATGTGAGATGATATCAATGGTAATAAATAATCTTGAAAGATCATATATATTTAAACACTTTTATTAAGTCGCATTTTATTAAAGCATAAGTTCTTTTCATATACACATTGTCTACAAATAATGATTTATAGCAATAAAGAATGATTTATAATAATCTATCTCTCATCACACATGTATAACGCAATGTACACCCTAAACAGTTCCGTATTGGGTATGTTGAATTAATTTTTGATATAGAACACGAAAATCTTTTCGATAGAAAAGTCTTGAAAAGGATTATTATATCGATCGGATGAGAGAACAGAAAAGAAAACCAATTCGCTGGTAACAATAATGCAGTAAGCTACACAGTGAGAATTTCCAGTATCTTCAAGCAAGGCGTCGCAAGACATCAGTAATGTATGCAGAAGAATTTCTTATATCTTCTAATAAGCCTGCAATGTGACATGTTTACATTTTAATCGGATCAAAGAAAGACGAATCATTGAAAGATTTAATACAAAAATTAAGTCTATAAGGTCCTTATAAATCCTTTGATTTCAAAAAAATAACTTTAAAAATTTAATTTGTTACTGAATTCTTCGATTTCTTACATTTACAAAACTTACCAACAATATCGCAAAATTCCTCGAATGATGTGCACGGCAACAATTCATCGCGATATGACGAAAGCACACGTTCCGAAGCTTTTAGCATGGCTTCGTCATTATGCCTGATGTATTCAGCCAGAACCGAAGGCCACTGGTCATCGGATAAAACATTTACTTTCTGTAAACGTAGAAAACATGATTTAGGCAAATAGACGCAACTGCTATACGTAATTAATAATTATTAAAATCATTCGAACCTTAAAGAAGTTTGCATAAATAGAATCCACTAGACCGAAGAAGATTAGAATATTTTTGTAAATAGGGTAATCCTTGGCGCTTGGTTCCATAATAGTCTTTGTAGTGGCTGAAGGGGACACGTAACGTTGATGTGCAAGGACAAGTAATCGATTGAGATGTGTAAGTCTATGAGATTTCCAACGAGCAGGTGTAAGTAGAAGAAGCGAAAGTGTGCACTGATACAATGGACCCTCTGCTTCGTAACAATTATCGAGCCATGCCGAACCTGGCGATACTTCTAGATAAGTCATTAGAGCTTTATCCTCTCTGGTTGCTGATCGCGTTCTATGAAAATAAATATCAAAAAACTTGTAGTATTAGTAATATAACTTTTGTATTAATCTCCTGTTCTTTTCATTTCCAATTTTGTGATCGTTGAACCTTCTTTTTCTTTATTATAATTTCTAATACGTTATCAAAATATACTTACGTATTAACGACATACAGAGCCATGTGTATTAAATATGGCACTATGTGCATATTTGATTGAGGACCTCCACCACCGGTATCTTCATGGAAACTCTTCTCCTGAGCAAATCGCAGAAGAAGCAGCTTCAGATCATGAACGGTCGATGAGTAAGATATATCACGATGACTAGTGCATTCTTGTAGGTATGTATTGTGCCTAGCTAAACAACTGGCAAATGCAGACTCTGGAACTTGTGGACCCCACAACGGCAGCAATCCGTTACATTTAGTATTAGCGTTCTGTAACGCCGCGCTTTCCCACTCGTCTCTAGCGCGTGCTAAACGTACCGCAGACATATGGCAATCAACATGGACCACGTTGAAATGCGTGACAGTCGTATAGCCTACAGTTTTTCGTTGCTTTGTCTCAAATTCTTCTACGTTGCAACGCTTCGTGAATGTATAAACACCTAACACCTGTAGCAAAATAATAACAAAGAACATAATCATTAAATAAGATAATAAAGGAAATATACAAAAAGATATTTAACGCCTTTAATAATATAAATTACATAATGCTGATATATTATCGTTGATAAAAATCGATTCCAAATTTCTAAAATATAGCATAAATGTTCACATGATCCCAATTCTAAAATATGTGTAACAGAATAAAAGATATATACCATATTTGGTTTAAATTTGTATCCTTCGCGACAGATGACACAGATCAGTCCAGTCTCATCGCCCAGGTCTTCCATCTGCTGAAGAATCGTTCCGCTAGCGGTGACTTGACCCTTATCGTTAGTTTGCATGCCAAGTGCGCCCAATTGTCTCTCACGCATTGCCATAGCTAAGCGTTTCTTCTCGCTGCGAGTGTGTTGACGAGCTTCTTCAATGAGTTCGGCTACTCGTTTATTAGTACATAATGCTTCCAACAAATTCTCTGCTAGTGAGCCAACATGTTCATTTGAAGACACTTGCTCTAGTCGATGGATGATGCTAATAGTTATTTGCGAGACAGTCAACTACAACAAAATAAAAGAACAATAAATTATATCAATGTCATTCATTAATAAAAAAATTAACAAGACAAAATATCTGTATTACCTGAGTCGGCTCATGATCTGTAGCTAACCCAGTGAGGAATCGTAGAATGTATTTTAGAGCTGGTTTGGATATAAATTCCTTCAATTCATCACTATCTGTGCGTAACAACGTGGGTTTAACGCATGGGGCATGTACCTGTAAAAATGTAGAAAAATATAATTAACCGTATAACATATTCTTATACTTATCTCGTATTTATATCGTTTTATACTCACGGTGATGTACTCAAAGGCATCTTTCACTATGCCCATACTTATGATATAATCTTTCAGTGTATTTCCAATGGCATTTCGTTCAATGCCTTGAGTGAGTATGCAGAACAGTTCTAACTTCTGCTCGTCCTCAGGCGTGTGCTCAAAATCGAATTTGTAAAAGTTTAATACAGGTTTGAAGTAATCACACAGGAGTGCCATTTTTTCTTTATTGCCGTAAGTCAACGCCGCCAAGACTCTCGCAAGGTGTGCGAGTACGCTAGCACTTTGCCTAACTGCCGTGGACTGTGTGCAGGATAGGAGGGCCTTAATATGTTCAGGTCCACCGAGAGTGCGCGAAAATGCTTCAAATGCGCTGAATGGTTGTGATGCTGCATTCGCTAATATCGTTTCCATAATCTACAATCAAACATTCACGTATTATTTATAGCGGTAAATAAAAATTATCTTCTTTGTCATTATACTTACGTCCAATAATTGCTCAGTAATTTTCGCTTGAGAATTTTCCGACTCTGTGGCAAGACAACGTTGGAGAACGTCCAAAAATACGGTTACTGCTCCTAATTCAGGTTTGCTTAGAACTTCTTGGTTTTTCTTGACCTTTACGCACAATCTGAATAATTTCAATAACACTTGAAGAAGAGGTCTCGCGCGATTTACGTCGTGTATTGCCGCCAATCTGTCCAGCATAACTTGGAGGCCGCCGCAGTCTGCAAGTACATTAGCCATTTTGTAAACTTCCTCATTGTTCACCTCCTGCTCGCTACTGGCGTTCAAAGTTTCGACAAATTCTTCAGTTGCGTCTCCAAGCAGGCCACGCATACGATATATTACCCGCATGGCATCACATTCGCCGCCTTCTAGCACCCAAATCTTCTTATAAACCTGGAAAAGAAAATATTATGATCTCTCATGTAAATACAATTCTCTTTAATTAACTATTTGTGTAAAGACAAAAATAAATATAATGTAAATATTTCAAGATAAATTTTACATGTTTGCCAAAAACTATATTCTTACCTCCTTAACAGGAAGATCCAGACTAATAATTTTGTTATTGACGAGAAGTTCCATTCCGTTATCATCTTCTAAAAGTGCAACTAACTCGCAATCTTGACAAATCTTATTTTTTACATCTCTCATAAGTGGACCAAGGCCGGGTTCTAAGCTGCTATAAGGATTTCCTAACATTCTTCCCTACAAAAGTATAAAAAAAATATAAATATTCTCTACATAAATATAAAGATTTTATTTGGAAATGGACACGTGGACTCACTTGTAAAAAATCTTCCTGTTGTGGATCCTTCTCAAGCGTTAAGAAGAATTCTCCGATATCATTTTCCTCCGGATAAATAATCGAACACAATCTTTCAAATATGAATACTGGAGTACGAACATCTTGAGGATTCTGCTTTTGTATCGTTTCAACGCAAATTGCCATGAATGCCTTAGTTTCCTCTTCGGTGCCTAATACACAAGATAAATATTTCTTTCTCGTATACATGAGCAAAGATTATTGAAAACATCTAAATGCAGAAAACTTCAAGATTATTACCAGTAGTCATTTCTTCTAGAAGTTCTAACAGCTTCTCTTGTGTATCATCAATTAGTCTAGTGCGCTGAACAACGAGTCTCCTAAGTGATAAGTAACCGTTTAACACTGCACCAACTAGTCGGCCCTTATATTGCTGCTTGATATTTTCCTGTTCCAAGAAAGTTGCCAAAAGTTCCGTAAGCATCTTCAATGAGTATCCTTGAGCAAGATCGCTAGTTAAAGTAGTCTCCTCCAGTCTGTGTAATTCTTCTATTTCTCGGGTCAAGAGTTCCGCCAACAAAGTCATTACACCACGTATTGCCAAGAATTGCTTCCAAGGCGACTGTCTAATTAAACTTTGATATAATGTGAGAAATTCGGTGCTACTCTCGCCAGCGGTACGTAGCTCTTCCAAATAACATGTCAACAAAACCAGAACCTCCTTCTTCCTCTCTATGCCTTGGCAAAGGCTCTCGATCATGTTACACGCTACTTGGCGTGCCAGACGAGAACTAGGATTGAAGAGAACTTCCTTCAACCAAGCTCCGTCGGACAGTTTTAGCGGTTGAACGCCTTGATGCCTCATGCAACGCTGATGCCACCTGTGCCCGTATTTTTCCATCAGGTACAACACGTGAGCCTCCTCCTGAAATAAAGAATCAATGAAAAGAAATAAACAATAAATCAAAATATTTTCAAAATATTTCTATTATCTTTTCATGATAAAATCATATATGTAATTGAATAATATAATAATTACGACTTCATAATTATTTTATTTTCATTGATTGAAACGTTAATTTAGTTGCTTTACTTTGCACCAACCTTTTTAAGAGATTTAGCTGTAGATGATTCCGTCTTCTTAGCTGGCATACGGCGAAGCCATTCGGAATATGAATGTTTGGGATCGCCGCTGATCCATTTTCCCACATCAATACTAACGTCTTCCGGTGGGTGTACAGTTGCCAGAGACTCGATGGTTTTATCCTAAAATTACGTGAAAAATTACATGAAAAAATATACATTATACGCATTACAAAGAAAAAAAGATACATGCTAAATTGAATGCTTACTTTATTTTTCTTCGATACCGGTTGATCTGGTTTGATAAGGCCTTGCAAAATTTTCAGACACGGCAATATGATACTTTCCATTACGACGGGACTTTTTGATTCTTTACAAGCCATCAAAAATAGCTGCATTACGCATCGCAATTTCTGTTCCCAACATGAGTCCTCTTTTTGCACGAGTGCTGCGAGAAGAGCCATTTCATGTCGTACGGCGACCGAAAGATTAGGGGTAGCAACTCGTCCGCGAAGTGTCAACGTGATTCGATTAGTTAGAAGCGAGCATATCTCTTTGGTCGATTGTGCGTTATCCCTTGTGACAAGGCACAACAATTGTCGGACATCCTCTTGCATTTGTACTGTACCCTTTCGCAAATTGTGCTCCACGAGCTCTTGGATTAATCCTTGTTTGCACAAAACATCTCTGGCTACACTTTTAGTAGCTAATGCGCGTAAGAGTATCAAGCAGTGTTCCGTTGCAGCGGATGCACATCCGTAACAACGTCCGACCGGCGAAACTATAGTTTCGTCTTTTATGACATCGTTTGCACTGGACCCACTATATGACGACTGCGAACTACTCTGACCACGTTGATTTCTGTCATACGCAACAAGCTCTCTGCGACAGGCTAGAACGCGTTGGATAATTTTACTCAGCTCCTCAAAAGAGGTCTTGCACTCACCGCAATATCTTTGAGCGAGTAGCTGGATCGCTCTATTCACCTGAGTACTGCCCGATACCTGTATACCGTCTTCTAATCCTCGATCCAAACGATGCTCGGATATTTTAACAAGAAGCATTTCCAATGTAGGTTTATTGGATATCAAAGTTTTATATACTCGGTCTGCCTTCTCTAGTAAAGTATTAATGGTTGCCACCGTCTTCTTTCGATCGTCGTCATTTTCTATGGGATCAACGGCGCAGCACGGTCTGCCAGTCAGGGTGTAATCGAACTTTGCGTATTTGCAGAATCCGCAAGCGTGACATAAGAACGGATCTTTTTCATCATAATTAATCGCTCGACATTTATGGCACTGGAATACGTTTTCGCCGCAATTCGCGCATATACCAGGATTTGCCGGTACACTAGCGGAACATCGCGGGCACTGCAACGTCTCGGATGAGGCTTGAATATTCTCGTAGAAATCGGCATACTCGATCATGAGATTACAAGCGACTATTGGCAGCGGAAATTCCATTTTGACCTCCGTCTGCCCCTGGGCAAGTGTAATCTTTTTCGCCTTGTGCCACATGGCCGGTTTATTCTTCAATTCTACGACAGCCTGCACTGACCGATTGTTGTAGTACACATTGATAGTACGAACCATTTTCGTTCTCTTCAGATCGCCTATGCGGAGAGTAATGCGACTGATGGTATGACTGCCGACTAGTTTCACAATCTGTGTCGTCGTTGTAAATTTGGAATCTACTTTAATTGACGACAGCTTGATTGTTGCCATCGGTACTTCTGGATTATTACATACAAGACAAGGTTCACTCTCCAAATAATAGCCGTCTAATTCAACAAACTGTGCCAAATTTACGTAAAGATTCGCGTTAGGATGTCGCGCAAGTAACTGATTCTGCGCATGTAAAACAGCAACTGCCTGCTCCATATACGTGTGCATCTTCTTTCCAGCATGCGGCGTTTTCAAACAGAAATAACCAAGTAAATCAACAAATTGTGCTGCCTTTCTGCCATAAGCTGGGACTAGAGGCCACAAACGCCATAACAGATCCAGCAAAACTTCTTGATCTGTTGGTCCACAATTTCTAAAATTTTAAAAATACTTGTTTTAATACTTTTTCTTGCAACATTATATCCCGTATTTTTCATATTTACATCTATTTCACTTCTTTTGTTCTATAATTAAATTTTGTAATAAGATAACTTACTTGTAAATTGCTAAGATAAGAGAATGCGCTTGTAAACGAACATTCGTATTATTTGTTTCAAGAAGGAAAGTTTGTATAAACTTCATCAGCAATGTGGGATGCACTTGCTTTTGAATTTGCTCGACTAAAGTCAAACATTGCGCTTCTTCGAATTTAGCCTCCGTATCGGAATCTTCCGATTTTTCCCGTTCACGCCTCTCTTTCGTACCAGTCGTTGATTTTGATTCCTAATTTAAATTAACAAATATTAAAAAAACACTCGTACAATACGATCGTATAATTTAATATACGAAATCTTTACATTATATTTACCTTTGATTTAACATCCTTCGTTTCTTTAGACTTGTTATTTGAACAAATAGCACATTGCAACAACTGAAGCACTGTAGGACTTACGCCTTCGTCCAAAAGTGTCGAAATAGCGAAGAGATACGACAAAACTGTATTCTGTTTTAAACAAAACCGTTGCCAGTTTCCTGTACGACTAGTAGCAATCTCAACGCAACATTTAAGGTGTTCAATCAATTCCACCAAGGAGTCGTATGGTAAATTGATAGAATGCGGACGAGCGTGCGGCGGATCGTAGCCACCGGTAGTACAACACTGTTGCACGGACTAGCAACAAGAATAATAATTCAACCTTGGTTTACGATATTATTTTTGTTTAATATAAAAGTATTATATAATAAAATTACCTGCACATGAGATATGAGAGCGTGAAGATCCCGTAATTGCCTGTATTTTTCCTTATTGCCGCATATAAAGAGTAACAATTTACGTACTTGTCGTCTGACGAATGGCGTTTGATACGACATCATGTATTCACAAAGATAGAAGTACCATGGCTGCATAAATTAAAAACAATTAATCGTTTATCTTTGCAAATAAGGAAAAAACTACTATTAAAGCAAAAAGCTATTGGCAATTACCTGTTCAAATGCAGGTTGTACTATGGTACTTTCTGCATATTTATGTACTTGATACGGCAATCGTAGTACCATTTCCGTCAATAATTGAGGATAAGGTTCGAATACATCGCCGGCATGACCTTTAACGTATTGTCTCAAGAAGAATGGTGACATATCCGGAGGCGATGTGGTAAGATGTTCTTTGAGTAATTGACCTCCGATCATAGTACCAGACTCCTCTGTATTAGTACTAATAAACAGAATATATTCGTGAAATTAAGATAATACATGGTTACTTTTATTATTAGACTTGTCATATATAAAACTCAGTTGAATTTCGATGTTTCGATTTTAAAAGATTGATTGAAAAGTAGTGAATAAAGGAGCATGAAATAAATAGTAACCCGTCTCAAAGACCCATATTTTGATAAGATTATAACTGATATACATGAAATATTGGCATCAATATCATAAATTATAACTATTGATAATACAAAGACATTCATATCATATCAAATTGAAGTAAACTTACGTTTTCCAATAATCAAGTAAAGCCTGTAACAACGTTAGACAATAGTCGATAATACCAGCTTTACTCAATATTGCAGCAGTAGTTTGTGACACAAAGTTCGGATTATCCGAAGGAGTCTTTGCCGCGTATTTCGAACGAGACATAAGCACGCCTGAGAAAATAATAATAAAGTAATAGTAATATGTATAGCGTACATTGATATAAGCTTATAATAAAGATAAATAATTATTTACTTACTTAGTAAACGCATGATAACCAAATGAACTTCCCTCTTATTACTACGTTCGCATATATTGTTTGTATCAGGTTTATCCATCTCCAATTCTTTCACAAGCATTTGTAACAAACGTTCTACGCATGCTTTGTCTCTTTCATCTTGACCGTCAAGATCAGCAGTCAACATTAATACAACCTAATGGAAAATAAAAGCTTTGATACTATTTTTCGTTAATAAATAAAAGCTTTGATACTAATTTTCCTGATTACAAGTAACTTGTAATATTATAATAACTATACCTGCATAAATGGAATGGCAAGAACTCCTCGGACATTTATTAGATTGGGCACAAATTGTGTAAATCTGTCCAACAATGAAAGTCGTATAGCATGTAATTTCACAGTAATTTCGCCAGTTGTATCACTTTCCTGCTCAACGCCTTGCTCTTGCTCGGTACCTTCTTCTTGCTCAGTGGTCTAATATGGGATGACACACAATAATGTATAAATATAAAATATATTTGTACCATTCATTTGAATGGTTTCTCAAGTCAGAATTTCTGGAATTTCATTGTCAGTTTTAGACAGAACCAATAAAATAATAGATGCATTCAAATAATACATTCTAAATGTAAGAAAATTCACAAAAAAAGATATTATTAATGTATGTGCGATGGATTATATAGTCATAGTTCTTTTAATAAAAAGATGACTAATACACTATTAGAATTCCAAATGAAATTACTTAAACTTCGAAGTCTCAACAGAATGCAATTTATTTTTATTTTCGGTAAAATTTTTTTATTTATTTTAAAATATTTTTAGTTCCTATAATTGTCTATATGCAATTCCAATCTCTCACTTAAAAAATTCAGAATCTTTTATAAAGCCAATGGGATGCATATGTTACATTTTATATTCCATTCAGACTTCGACGATTAAAGGGATTCAACGAAGTCTTATAGCACGTTATTAAAAATGTTTAATGAAATTTTTTCAATCGCACGATTTTTTTAAATTACATTTTTGTGGCAGTGTGGGTTAAAGGCAACTTTTGAGAACGGAGGCTCAAAATTTTAATTAATCATCAATGATTTAATAAAATAAGATATGACAAAAATTTTTTTCGTAAAATTCACTTTCAATATATTAACTTTTAATTTTTATTAATTGTCTCTCTTTTACGACAATTGTAATTACATTAATAAATTTGATCTAATTTTTTATTTAAAAAAAAATGCAATGTGTTATGCATCATTTTTAATTGTGAAGTTAACTTTGACAATTTAATTTAAAATCAATAACAATAATATAACCACTTTCCAAAAATTTTATGATTAATTTACATATGTAACATATATAATGATGTAACATAATCTTCAAGTAAAACTCGTGAATTTGATGGTAAAACTTCGATGATATACACATATGTAAATGATCTTTAAATATTATTCTTCATAAATCAAGTTTAAAATCATATATATGTGAAAAGATTTCAGATAATTCAAATTACCGGTAGAGATTTCATAAAAACTTCAAACAACTTTTTTGAAATTGGTCATAAAAATTGAATTATTAGAATCTCAAAGTCAACTAAATACCACAGAATAGACTAGGATGTATCAGTTTCAATAACAATGATAAATAATATGATGAGATAAAACAAGAAAGAAAAATTATATCATAAAAGAAGACAAAAGAAAGTTTCTATATATAAAATATATTAATATGTCGAATGCGTCCAGTCACTGTCGCTGTTTCTTTTGCTTTCAAGAACATATATAAGTCTGCAATGTAAAGTTCTTGAATACACGGAACTTACAGTGAAAGTTGTAGGTACATCTAGAGTATTAGTTTCAGAGCGTGGCGCTTGATTGACTCCAATTCCAATCGGAGGCATAGCACTGTCGGGAGCATTGTCTCCGTACGCGGAGCTCCTGCCAGAAACATTATGCTCTCCTGTCATGCTGTCAACGGCGCTGCCTCCACTATCGCTTCCACCGCTCTCGCTACCCTTGCTACCACCACTACCACCCTAACATAAAATGTGTCCCAAGCGTTACTATAATATGTGCAAATGCTAAGACTCTGTTGATCCACATCCGCATATTTTCGAATAAACCAAGACAGAATATATACGCTAAGATGTAACTTACCTGTTCGGCGGGCGACGTTCGAAGGGTACTACCATCAGTAGCAGCGGTTGATCCCTCATCATCGGAACCACCTGCAGAAGCGGTCGTGTCAGAATAATGTCCACCTTCTTGAGCCTAATTAGAAAAAAGCAGAGTCAACAATTATTAAAAGTGAAATATATAAATATCAAATACACCAGACAATTTATACACTTGATGTGGAAAAACATTACCTGAGCAGCGTTCGATACTTGAACCAATCCCTGCGCAGCTAAATTTTGCAAGCTTTGCAGTGTGGAACCGCTTAGATTTTGGAGGCTCTGTATACCTTGCAAATTAGGGAAGCCTTGTTGGAATCCTTGCCGCAATGCTTGCAAATCAGCGGCTCCTCCTTCGTGATCTTGTAAACTGAGGGCTATCGCGAGCTCTACCATCGCTTCATCGTCAGCGTCTGGCGGCATATCAAGCAACTGTGGGAAATTACCCGCACCAAGCAACGCTTCTAACGGATGATTAACCACTCTTGCGGCAGCCGAATTTTGATTGCCTTCGGCGCCGAGCATGACTGCCACTCTGTCCACTGCCTCGACAGCTTCAATGTCAAACTGTTGTTCCACATCGCGCTCCACTGCATCTTGAGATGCTTGCGATGGAACAGATGCGGATTTTTCTTCGGTTTCTGCAACTACACCTACAAAAATACCGATAACAATAAAAATAAATAATAAAAACAAATAATAAAATACATAGTCAATTTACTAAATCTTTATTAAAAAATTATATAAAATTTTCTTTATAATTCTAAAACAATTCTAAGAGATTTTCTAAAATATTTCCATTTTATACCTGGAGTACTGCAGTTGGGAGGACTCGGTATATACACTCTCCTGCGTCTATATCTAGGTCTCAATACTCTGATTATCGCATGCTTAGCGCTAAAACTAATAGTAGTATCTGAAGATAGTAATAATTGCAGATACAATTTAGCAGCTATCGCGGTATTATTTTCAACGTCGCATATCGTGAAAGCATGAATTATCTCCACAATTGCGTGAACCGTTCCCTCAGTGTGCGTAAGACCTGGCATGACTACTGGAGCAAGTGCCATATTCTTGGGATACGCCATGTGTAGAGACCACAGTATTTCCATTAACTGGATGACCAGATGTTGATTTACGTCGGTCTTCGTATTTGAACGAGCTTCTAAACGGTCTTTTTCGAAAACGGGTACTAGAAATTATTTCAACATTATGCATTTGTTTATTTAACATAACATCACTAATTTATAATACATACCAGTGCTTTCATCAATTGATTTATTTGCATATTGTTCAGCAAATTTTGCGAGATTGTGTGGGCGAGAAACAGCAATAGCACGAACAATAAGTACAAGTCTGTAAAAGTTCTCCGCATCTATATCTGCAGGATCATTTGCTTCTCTCATTGATTTTAAAGACTCAAGTACATGTGATAACAATGCATGATCCTAAAAAGTGCGTAAAAAAATGTGACATATGTAATTATTGAAATTATTAATAAATGATTAATCGTTGTATACCTTGTGAAAATGATAAGCCTGTTTAGTGCCGTGAAGAGCAGCTAACAAAGCTGTTGTATGGATTTGTACTGATGGTGGAGTAGGTAATATTAATAATCGCGATGCAACATCGATAGCTGTGGCTTTTAATGAAGTTTTGTTGTCATCATGGGAGGATAAGATAAATGAAGATTCCAAGACTTCAAGAATGCTGGATATCATCCTGTAAATTTTTTAAAAAATTATATATTAATAAAATTATTAAATTATTAAAAACTGTTATTTACAATTGTAATAAATGCTATATTTACTAATTAATTTTCTTGTTAT